>NW_013665652.1:1136850-1160303 GCF_000517525.1 Limulus polyphemus | reverse complement strand
TGAGCGCTTTCGAAAGGTTTGCCCCTGAAGAAGAAAGGTCCACCTTTCGAAAGCGCTCAGGTTATAGGGTTTTTATTCATTTCTTTTTACGAATGTGTCACGCTTAATCCTCCAGCAAGATATAAAACTCACGCTAATTTGGAGAGAATATGGAACCAAATGAATCAAATCTTCTTAGAGAAACGTGAAACATGTAACGAAAGTGGTAGGGAAGGGCGACCAGTAAGAAGCACTGGTAGACGTATATGTCTACACGCTTTTCTGGATTGTACCGTTAATGCCATACTTGATAGAGTCCTTATCCCACAACTCTTTGCGTTACGATATGCTGGTGCAATCCACCCTAATTTTAGACCGTTAAACTGGTCGACCCAACCCTCGAAGAAGAAGAGACCGAGCGCATGGAATGTCTTTCGAGTTCACTGGACTTCAATCCAGTGAAGTATGTATAGAATACTCTACTGAGTGGCGTCGTATTCCGTCGAGTGACTTTAGCCACTAAAGGTGCCCTGAAAATATTTTTCTCCGATGAATAACTGAGGACCATACACCATATGATATGTCATTAACTATAAAATAATTACGAGCATAGGCTTAATGTCCATTGATTTACATTTCAGATCACAGATAATCAGAAGGATGATCGGCATAAAACTTAGCTGATGGGCGTGATTGACATTATTTTATAAACTTTATTTTGCTTTGTCGTAATTATTATATCAGAAATTTCGATTATGTTTAATTTTTTAGTAGTGTATTTTAACAATTCTTATTTTAATTTGTTGTCTTTCTTTCTATTCTTTTGCATTTTAGAAAGATGCCTACTTTTTTCTAATTTAATGAATATTTTCATTAGTTAAAATATTGTTCATCGTTATGTGAGTTATGCATTATGAAAAAGTTCCAAAGTATGTAATGTGTGATGTGGCAAGTTTCAATAATAAAATGACATTCTAGTTGTTGAAACAAAGCTAGAAATATTTATTTCGAATATGGAACGATAATGTTTTATGAGAACATGAAAGACACAAACCAAAATGAACATAAATAATTTTGCATTATTTTTTGTTGTTTTTTCTTCAAAATTCAGTAAAATGCGTTGGTATGCTTCTAATGTAACATTGTATAAAATAAACAGAATGCAACAAGTAATAAAAGTAATACAATAAAAACGCTTCGGGGATCATGAAATTAATTCTGTTTTGATTACCTACTTACTCTACATTGTAGAGATCCTGAAGTTTCAACAATTCTGCTTATACTGGATATATAAGTGGGTCTAACCTTGTATTTTTATCACCAATGTTGTCATTGTTAGAGAAAATTAAACCAGAGGTCTGGTCTGTTCTCGGATTATTGATATTTTACTGATGTAAACCAGTTTTGTGGAATGTAACTCATTGTCAGAAACACCAGAGAAGAATAAGCTACATGGAGGAGCAAGATCTTTTCCATTGTACTAGAAATATATTTCTGGCGAGTTTTGAACGAGTCCAAAATTTTGATATAAGAGAATTATCCATCAGATATTGCCTACTAATTAACTGAGCTATCCAAGCCATTATCTCATTTTATCCAATTCAAAAATCAAATAGACTGTGTTTACCTTATAGACAAATGATATTGCACTTAGTGTTTGAAATAATCTTATTGTTTACATTTTCCAGATCTTTGACACTGTAACCAATCTTATTTAGAAACACCCACTTCAGTCATCCGTTGTATTCTGGAATACACTTATTATATGTTTATTTTCTACTTTCTATATATCGACACATACTCATGTAATGTTAATTTTCTTCTTAATACACAATTCACTCAAGTGTCTTCAGGCTACAAAGTATAAGATAAACTCAATATTTGCTGAATAGACATCCAAAAACCGAGTGATGCCAGGTGAATCTATATTATCGCTTTTGATTCAAGTCTAAATATATAAGGTATGTATAAAAATGACATCAAAACGTGTGACTGACAGATATTAATATTTATTAAAATGGCTTGTACAGAACCACGGATTTGCAGCGAAACCCTTTAATATTGTATCGTCATCGAGTAATATACTTAAGTGATAGACCACTCAACAGTCCAGAAATGGAGAAAACTTATATAATGTGTTTTGTAGTATTAGTTTTAAAGTTATCTCAAGTGTAAAGTGCCTATTTACAGTTTAATCTGTAAGTCACACCAACTTGATTCTTTATAAAGTGGAGTTATTTTCACACTGCTTTCATAAGAAACAATGCAATTAAATTACCTAAGCCTAGCTTTTATATGATATACTTAAATTATCGCAGAGGAAAATACAAATTATTCAAGTTTAAGTAATTTTATATTTTATTACCAAAATGTATGCATAGAAATTAATCGAAAAAATTCATAAATCAATAAAGGGGATTTAAACAAACGTTCCCTAAGTGAGATATACTGTTTTGTTTAAATATTATTGTTTCATTAATAATATTGGTTCTTCTAGTTAGTACATCAGATATAATTATTTCGACTTTTTAGTTTCATTTGTTGTTTATTATTGTACTTTTATAATAAAGATTGTTTTGCGTCATTAACTTAGAATTTGTATCTAGAACTAACTTAAATCTAATGATTTTGTTGTCTCTTTGTTCTCCTGAAGAAGAATACTCAACTATTCGAAAGCGCTCGAGTTTGGATCTTATTTTAAGTCTATTACACTTTATATGTGATCCTTTGTGCTAACTCTTTTATCAAAATTAAATCTAATGACATGGCCGAAACTCGATAGATATTATTGGATTACGACCGAAAATATTGTAAACAGCGAAAGTACCAAAATGATGAAACAATGAATTCTAATCTTTATAAGTAAAAACCTAAGAAAAGTGTATTTAATTATCTTTGCTGATGGCTAGGGTGATTTTTAGTTTCGGTCTAAGTACATGACTTACTTTGATCAGAAGTTATTATTATTATTTGCCATATAAACAATTATACTTAAAGTAATGATTACAGTAATATAGGGAAACCCATCTGATAAAAGTGGTAAAAAAACACATTTAGTAACAGGTGTCACATTGATCTTAACTTTTGTGTTACAGATTTATTTAAATAACAGTTACCGCATATGAGGCCTTTTGTTCTGTATATCTATCTACAAGTAAATTTTATCGAACGTGGGAAATGGCTATCTTGTTAATCATCAATACCGTCATTAGTTCGTGGACGTTCAACTCTGTTTATTCCGTTCATGAATCATATTACAGTTATCTTTTGGATAAGCCACAACCTAACCCAAATGTGGTTTCATATTACTTTAACAGTGTTAGTATATACCCTATGTCATTCATCAGTTTTAATAAATGTCAAATGTCCTGAGTCTTTTTAATCTTATTTTTCATATTAGACACGAAAAAACTAGTTTGGGAGCTGAAATTTTATATCTAATTGTTGCTTTTAGAATCTTAAATATAATAAAAAATTCGAAGGTTTTTACATTTTGTTTTTGGCCAAGAATTATATTAATCTTGTTTGGTTAAGACGAGTATTTGTTTAATTATTTTCAGATATATGTATGCCACTAAGACTTATCTGTTTCATTAGATTTTTTTAAGGTTACAGATTATTTTGCAACGTTAAAAGGATTTATAAGGAGGTAAAAACTAAGATACAAATCAAATATCCATATCTATCGGTTTGTAAAGATGAAATTGTTCAACACTATAACAGATGACTTATAAAGCTCAGAATCTAATTGATGTAATGTTTTTGTTGGAAGTGACAAATTACATTATGTTTCTCTTCTTTACTTAGTTGAAAACAAAAACAAAAATGTTCGACATTCTTGCTCAGGGCTAAGAGATACACAACCGTACTTCAAATCTCATTAGTGAAAAGCAAAACGTGCCCGAAGCAAAGACAACGTGCAACGGACAAAATATAAATTATTTATACTAGCCTTTTAGATTACATTCTTATAGAAACTGTGTTGTCTTACAAGACAGCAAACAGGCTTTAATGATAAGATCAGTTTCACATGTGATAAAGCTCTTGTTTTCGTTTCTATTATTGTTTGACAAAAAACATTTGGCTGAGAAAAATAAATATCTATAAGGTATAACCGTACGTCAAGTTAAACTTTTATCTGTGGGTGGAAAGACAAAGGATATATATATATATATATAATAACCTATGTTTATATGATATACGACCTTCAGAAAACAATAATTAATTACTAATAATATGATTAGCTAGAGAAAAATGAAAGCAAAAATGTAAATATTCATTTTGCTTGCCAACCTGAAACTATTATTGATTACATATAGCCCTGAAGAATATGATAAGAACGACTACCGCCATCAAAGCCTCGCAGGAATATAATAAAAAAAGGATTATTTTAATAACTGAATAACTAGAAGAAAGTCTAAAGAGGTAAAACAGAATACATTGAATTCTTTTAAAGTTGAAGCAGTTAAGGAAAAAATAAAAAGGTGGTAAATTAAAATATAATTAAATGATTCTACGTAACAAGTAATGAAACTCGTAATGACAATCAAAGGTATGGCAGTTTTATGAGACTGTACAGAGAGTTGGATATGTTATATCAAAACGATTTTAAATACGAAAATCAGCAATTCACATAATAATTACAGTTGATATAAAGATGTGGTGGAAACGGGATGTATCACAACTACATTTTCGCATTGTTTGGTGTTACCGATAGAAAGCGTGATGCCACCGAAAATAGTTCGCTTTTGGGAGGAGTATACAGCAACCCTTTCTGACGCAAAATATTCATAATTTCAATTCATAAAGATGTGTTCAGATCTGAAATTTAGAATCTGCAAGACAAGGGTATCTCTTGTACCCAACGGCAATGGAAAAGAAATGAATATGGATCAACTTCGGGTACCAGGTCCATCCAGAAAAATACTTTAAGAAGTCGTACCACAACGGTGCTAAGCAAAGAGCGGCGTCATGCAAAAGGCAATAATTTACAAACACAAAGGTCAGTGGCGAAAGCCTTCCACGTATTCTAATTTATAAAGATTGTCATTATCATTTATATGCGGCTAATTTCAATTAATTAATCAAAAAAATGCATAGTTAATTATCTAAAACTTATTTTTATTACATAAATATATATATTGCTATTGGTATAATGAAAATACTACACTAAATAATTTATCTTTATGTTCATTGAAACTTCAGTCATTTAATGCGCAAATTCACTATCCTATTAAACTGTATTTTGTATTTTGAATTAATTATAATTTAATCTTGAGTCTTAGTAAGCAATACAGAGATGTGCGTGAAAGGCAATACAATTGTCTAGAGTAGCTATAAAAGTTTTTAAAGATCTGTATGTCGTGGAAGTTGTTATAAATGAAATAAAAGTAATGTCGCAATGCCATACTTTTAATATTATTTTATCCACAGTATTATAAGTTTTGAATATTATTCATATTCAGACAATTCAGTCCAGGTACGACAATACTTTTATTCAACAAGTGATTGATTTAGAGTTGTCACAAATATCAAATGGCAATAATTTTCTTAGTGTAGTTTATTTAAAAAGAAATAATATCTTTTTTTTTTTGTTAAGCATCGAGAGTCAGAAATTAGAAAAGCAAGTTTCTCTGTCATATGTCACCTTAAAGTTAAAATATAATATATATATTTTAAAAAGAAATGTTGTGACTTTCTTGTTGAACCTACTATTTCATCATTGATGTACCAGCGTATCTTTGCCGCAGGCTTGGATTTAGCTGAAGTGCAATTGATGTTTACAGTATCTCCGACGATGTATTCCGGTCTTGCACCATTTATAATTGGTCCTTCTGTTGGAAAGACTACATAAAAATATAAATTATTGGAAAGTTTGGTTTGACGAAAGTATACTTAGACACATTTATTGGTAAGATTTATTCCTTCAAAGAAGTAAAGCAGAGATAATCGAACAACAGTTCTTGCAAATATTTAAATACATATTATAAATATATATAAATATTATTTACTCTTCACACTACTTAAGTTAAAAAGTCTCGGTGTAAAGTACAAATTTTATAACACAAAAATGACAAAAATATGTTACTCCTAGTCAACAATGAAAAAATAAATATCATAGCCATTAATAAAAGATTTAATCTTTTTTTTTTCCTGATTTGTGTTATGTGTTCTTATATTTAATTGTTAAATATTGAAATATTTTAACGTACAAAAATTGTAGATGAAAGCTACCAGGAGTGATCACAAGGAAAACCAGGCCAACAATATCAGATTACGATAATTAAAAATATATCAACGATGTTGACAATGCAGATATAATGCAATATTTCTCAACATAATCCCCATTAAGTGCAATGCATTTTCTCTAAAGTACCCTGCACTTCACCACACCAGTTTAATCAAATACAGTAGTGGCCATACTAATATATTTACATACATCTGCTTTAAGGACATTAGTTGTCCGGTAGTGTTGTCCATGCATAATGTGCTTTATTAGGGCCAGAGAAAGATAAAAACCATAGAGAATATGTGAAATGAGGAAAACTATTACCTCGGACTTCTCAGTTGTATTGGTAATAGCATTTTTTCAAAGCTAATGATTTGCAAGAAAATGCCACTTGGATATTCCGTTGCACTCCACCCATAGCGGAAAGACGTATGATGTCATTTAGCAGCGGAAAAATATTGACCAATAAACCTGAATATCTGTCGCCACAATTTACTCAACTCAAATCAATAAAAGGTTACTAATAACTTCCAGGAAATACGATAGTTACAATTTATTGACAATAAT
This sequence comes from Limulus polyphemus, assembly GCF_000517525.1. Lineage (NCBI taxonomy): Eukaryota > Metazoa > Arthropoda > Merostomata > Xiphosura > Limulidae > Limulus > Limulus polyphemus. The sequence goes on along the minus strand of NW_013665652.1, from coordinate 1,153,528 downwards.
TAAAAGTAAAATGAAAAAGACTTCAGCAATAATAGTTTAAGTTGTTACCTTTCAGTTGCAATTTTGGCTGCATTAACTACATCTCATAAAAATGCAATGTCTACTATGAGAGATTATGATTCCTACCATATTTCTCTTATTTTGTCATGAAAAAAAAACAGTTGGTTGAAGTGATTCAGAACAATGGTTCCTAGGTCAATCTCTTTAGAATTTGCTATTTGCTTTCGTTTTTGGAAGCACATATTCCAAAGAGTGCTTAGCTAAACAAATTTCATTAACAAAAACTAGCAGTATACTATAGGTAGAAAGTTCGTTAAGTTTCTAAGAAATAGAATCCTTCTAAGGGAAATAATAAAACAAAAAACAATCTCACCTTTGAGGACATTATTTCCTCAAAACTATCGACATAAAAATAAATCAACATGTGTTGTTTGTCAGAATTTTATTCATTTACTTTTAGCCTAAGTTTTAGCAAACTAAAACTGATAACAGAACAATCTCATATTAAATAATCCATATGGATAATATCCTGAAAGGCTGTCCTTAACGTTTACTTGTGAGTGCAAAATCGACGTAAGAAATCAATATAAGAAAACAACAACATTGGAGCTTTCGCCACACCGTCAGAAAGATGGAAGTTTCATAAATAATCAAACAATCAGAAGATTCCACTTTACGTTGTTTTTCATCGGTGCTTTGAAGAATTACTATTTTTTACTCATACTTCAAACGCTGCCAAGTGTGAAAGAGTTGGAAAAATGCAAGTGTTTATAAAGTGTACTCCTGTAATTCTAAACTTCAAAAATATTATCTATCTTATGTCTTCGAGAGCAGTAATTACTACAAAATGAAATTGCGTATATTGCTTTAAATTCAGTGCCTCTCTGACATACAGAATTCGTTCAAATAGTGTACACTTTTATATTCAGTAAGCTTAATGATAATAAATTCTAAGTAGACTTAACTATCGTACAAAAGCTTAGAATATTAACATAGAAAACCTGAAAGGCTGTATCATTTTAATAACTTGAAATCGGGCGATTATTTCATGTCAAGAAAATACCAGAGTGAAAATTGAGTAATCGTATTGGTTTGCAGTTCCTTCTACTTCACTGGATACGGATTGTCATCGAAGTCTTATCTAATGAGACAACAAACAAAACTTTCACACCCACAATGTGTTACTCTTCGGAAAAAAAAAGAACATGCTTGTGTATTTATCTGGAACTTTGAAACAAAACCATTCTTTCGTGTCATATACCGGACTCATTTTAATCAGATTTATGATACACTATAATTAACAATATCAGCAAATGGTGACAAAAATTTGGCTAATAGTATTATCAGCAGAATCTAATGTTGTTGTTATTTATGGTATAAATAGTATATTGAGTGGTAAAATAGTCAGTTAAAAAATTAAAAGGATTGTTATTGAATGCTAACTTTTTTCAGCAGATGGACGAAATGCACGTTTCGAATATTTTTGTCTGGTTTCACGTTTCACAAACATGTTGGCGGTAATCTCTTCGTGATACGTTCACCCCACAATTTTACCGTCTTATGAATAATATCAAACTATATATAGGTAGATATATACATAAGTTTAATTTTTGTTTTCACCTAAGTTTTCATGTATGCCATGGAAACATGTTTTTTTTTTTTTTACATTCCACATTTCTGAAAGTCTGTTGAGCTACAGGGATTTATTGCGCTATCATAAACCCACCTAAGCAATTCATGGACACAATAGATATAATTAATCTTCACCTTTTGTAGGATTCCCACAGGCTGGTAAAAAGATAGGACATTCAGATTCCATCTTTTGAGTCTGGTTAGTTTTGTAATAAACCTGCAATTTATCTGGTTGTTCTTGTCCTTCTTCTTTTTGTGAAGTTTTAAAAGGACATTTTTTCAGTTCTTTAAGTGTTAATTGTTTTAGGTCAATGTGCGGTATGTTTCCTTATTCCAAGTGATCAGTAAATAGATTGTCAAATATGTCTGTCTATTTTTGTTTTCACTTATGATTTTATCCAACTAAAGCTTCACTCTTCTGGTTATGCTGAGACGATCTAGCTGTGTACCATTATTCTTCTAAACCAGGAAGGAATACGTTCTTTTCTTACTATATTGTTTACTGTGAAAGTAAAAGTTTCAGTGTTTTTCCACGTGAAAGTTTTATATTCAATGAAAACTATAATGCAATTTATTTTCTGAAGTACATATAAATTTAAATATGTGTTACCAATGCAAAATCATATCCTATATTTATAAATGACGAAAGAAACATATCTCTATACAAAATTTTGTAAGCGATTTTGATTTTAAAACGTTCTGAATTTGGAAGTTCAGATTCCCCTGTCAACCCTTAAAAATGTGTATTTTACAAGGTATTTCTTGTAGATAACATTTTTCATCTTATAACGGATCATGGCGTTTACCTCAATATACGTTTATAATATATTATGAAAACTCTAGAAAGAGATATTTTACCTGCATGCACTAACGTAACTGAATTTTTAGAATATAAGATGTAACGACAAAAAGGCATCTTTTTTTGGATGATTTCAATCAGTATGTTTGGAAGGTTCAGGCTTCAGCACACTAATTAATGGTACTACACATCATGTAGTGGAAGCCATACTACTTTCATATTTCATAACACTATGCGTTTTATAGTAGACCAGAAATTTGAAAATCGATTTTAGTCGTAATGTATATATATATATATATTAATTTAATATTATTTTGCTGACTACAGATTCGGGATTCCTACATATTATGTGTTTAATGTACAGATAAGCAATGCTACCAAGTTAACTTCATTCGAGCACAAAATATAAGGAAACATACAAAATGCTACACACATACCGGTAACTTTCATTTCTTTACTTGCTTCAACTGTTTGAAATGACGGAGCTTCTGCGGAGACTTCGCATCTGTACACTCCAGCGGTTTCTAAAGTGACATGGTTCAGGTAAACCGTATCTTTGCCTGATTTTGAAAGCTGAATTGATAAGAATTTATATTTTTACGGTAGAATTCTGGAGATTTCTAGTAAACATACCCCCATATATATATAAGACATACATAGTTTGCAAAAATAAAAATTACCATGAATCTAGTTTTTCTATGAATTTGAGGAAATAACCTATTTTAGAGCCTGCAGTTCATATAAATATCTTTCATTTTTAAAAAACCATGAACTATGTAGCTACCAAACCTTATATATTATAAATCTTTAGGTTGTCACATAAAATCTGTTAAGAAATAGGTTTATATAACATATAATTGTTTGCCTCATTCTATCTCTAGCTTTCGATAACACCCTAATATTTCTGTTATAAATTGATATTTTAAACTATGCTTAAGTTATTTGAGAAAAAACAGAACATAAGTAGAATTTCGAATCAAACTTTCAGATAGTTATGCATATTATTTTTGTAGGTTTCAGGTTATGAATATATATTTAGTTTCTATAATTTCTATTACTTATAAAAATATCATTTTATTTAATTATTCTTCAAATACTAAGATTAAAATATAGTTCATATCAATCATTGGCATGACAAAATCTTTTCTCAATAAAAATGTTATAAATAACACAATGTTAATATCTTATTAATGTTAAAAATTATTCAGTATTGATAAACTGGAAAGCTATCATTTCTATTATTTCTAAAGTAGCAAGTGTTTCTTATCATTGTAAATTTGATATCCAGAAAACACAAGTGCACCCTGGATCTTGATATTATTAGCATTTAAGGAAAGCTCTAATATATTCATCCAAATTGAATAACATTGGATTTATGGTAAACAATTTTAGGCAGTTGTTTTTTGTTGCTATGTATGGAAGTGTCTATGATACGCGACTGACTAAAATTTTCAGACTATTCGCATTTGAAAAATCTTCATTACTATATGTTCAAACGACTACTGCGGTAAAACTTGTCAAAACAAAATAATTCAAACTTACGTCTACTCGAACGCCCGGTAGAGGAAGAAATTGACCAGGGGGCCAGTCTAATGGTAAATATCTGAAGAATTCCGTATTATCTTTGTACCACTTTACAGAATACAGTTGGTCACCATCAAGCTCGTACGAGCAAGTCAATTCGATAGATTGCCCTAATGTTGTCGGCGAAGGGATATCCAGTACCTTCAGATGTACACCCAGAAGCTGTTGTAGATCTATAGAGGATTAATATTTTCAAATTAGATGTACACCCAGAAGCTGTTGTAGATCTATAGAGGATTAATATTTTCAAATTAGATGTACACTCAGAAGCTGTTGTAGGTCTATAGAGGATTAATATTTTCAAATTAGAAACATCTGTTATTAATTGAATAATTTGTTCAAGGTTTTGATTTGTACTAACAAATCACACATTTACTTGTCGCCATGAATGAAATATGACGAAATTATATCACTATAACTTATACGGAATTTTTCATATAAATCACAAGCTCTTAAAAAAAAGACTGATACTCTACATGTATATCCAGTGTTAAATATAATATTTATTTATACTAACTCTGATTTTGTATTTGTTTTATTGTTAAGTATAAAACTACACAATGAGCTATTTGTTTTTAGTTTTATAAGCTTAAACTTACTGTTGAGCCACTGGTGGACATTAAAACGAAGTACACGTTAATTCATGAAAGTAATTGTCATCAGAGATGCTGTGTTATTTGCAAGGACTGCTCTTAGTTTACCTTTATAAACACTGCACAAGTACCTACAGTGACTTGAAGAATGCTTCAATATAAAAGCCAAGACGTCGTCCCCTTTTCATTCAAAAGGCAGTCGTACTCTTCTGGAGTTCTCAAATCTTTACGTTTGTTTGATTTGGTCAATAACTGACGAAAATATAATAATTTATTCTGAGTTACCAGAAAGTTGTAAATGTTTTTGTTAGCTATAGGTTGTTTAGATATGTCTGAGTATAAATTTAGTCCTAATATTTTTCTTTTTTGTTCTTACATATCAACTTACTCCTGTAAATTTGATACAAACTCCTTTTAAAACTAATTACTTATATCTCTTGTTAGGATATTATAAGCAATATATTATGCTCAAAAGTTTCATAAAACATAAAAATTTTGATGAAATGAAGGTGCGTTTTTCTGTGTAGCTCCCTAAAGCACGTAATCAATCCATTTTGATTAATTCTATCGAACATTTTGTCTACGGAGTCTGATACAATGGATTTGTTCATATCCTCCTTTTCATAAATAGCCACTAGGAATTTGAAATTAATGTTTTCGTTGTGAATTTCTTTATGATGATTGTTCACTATAAAAACTACCAGTTAATGAAAAGGATAAAGTAGAAGTTTTCCCCTGCAATATGATTATGTCATATTCCGTTTGGAACTTTCTTTGTTTAAGATAATAATAATAGCGTTATGAGAGCTAGACATCAATTTGGATTTAATGCTGAGTAATATTAAGGGAATAATCGATAGTTTTCAAAAATAATTTGTTAAAAAAATATGTTTGCGTCATCCTCCCTCATCAATATATAATATACTTAAGCTGTAGGTTTTGTTTTTTTTAAGTTAAGCACAAAGCTATTGGCTATCTTTGCCCTGCCCACCACGGGTACCGAAACCCGGCTTCTAGCGTTGCAAGTCCACAGACATACCGCTGGGGGTCGAGGTGTAAGGAGACTTTTATTATCTACAAAAAATGATTATAACTAGGAAGATACAACCAAGTATGCTATTTCAACAAGAAAATAAACTAATTTACTGAAACGGAGCAACCCAAGCGTATTGTTCCGCCAGCTGAGAGAAAAGTAAAAAAGATTGTTTTGTGGAAATATTACAATACTGTTCTTTCACTGCAATGTCGGTATAGTTTAGCACATTAAATAGTATGTAATCTTTGTCAACAAATGACATTGTACTAGGAGTTAGTGGCAGTTTATAAGAACGTTGTTGACCTTGTGCTGACCTTGGAACTACCTTCTCCATCATAAATTGTACTTATCCTAAACACCACTATTACATACTATCAAATGTCCCTGTAAAAAGCCTCTGATAAGGTACATAAAATATCAATAAAATTAAAGCCAGTTTAAAATCGACTGATAAAAATCTTCTTTTAGGTAACAGTCTATGATCTTACTATTATGATAAAATATATACAATTGTAAGAAAATAAATGTTAAAATCGACTGGTAAAAGTTTGTTCACTAAACCACACGTAATTAAGTATAGTGTAGAAAGTTGTAGCAATACAATACTGAAATTGTAAGCACTTATCAGCAGTATAAGCTAATACATTCTGTGATAATACTTTTTTCCTATAAGTTACCTAGCTAGTTATTATTTTGGAATCTATATGACAATCTTATGGACTAGAAATGAAGTATGTCAGGAACAATTGCAGGATAACATTTTAAATATATTAATTTATGTAAACCTCATTCACCAAAATTACGAAATAAACTGCTATTTTTGGAAATTTTCCATTTTTAGTTTCGTTTCAGGTTCAGTTAATCACACTATAAAAATATCATATCTTTCTCACATATACAAAGGGTTCATCCCTCTATATATGGACATATATGTTATGCCTTTTTGCAGAAGAGAGACGTGACACTAAGAGCGATATGTTTAGCTCTTATATACATGGTTCGTGGTTAATTTCCGCCAAAGTAAACTTATAACCAGAAGATCATATAACTGACAGACGAAAGGATACATGTATAGCAAGGTTGTAAAAGGGTGTAGAACCAAAATATGAATATTTAGAAGAAAAATCTCTTCAAATTTCTCTGTAGAAGAGTAAAAACTCGCACATTAGCATGCTTAGCCACAGTAGTCACACTGAAGTCACACCCAAAGTCAATCTTGTCTAACGGACACAATCACATAGTGTAGGTTATGATTATGAAAAAAAAGCCCTTCTGATAAAAAAAAAAAGATATTGCACTAAAATGAAGCTAAGCATATCTTTTGACATTATTATCATTATGAAAAACATGAATTTATAATTTCCAAATATTCACAAGCTTCCAACCATATCTCAAAATCGATGAATAACGTTTTCATGGGAAAGATGGTCGAAAAAAAATGGAATCACAACAATTACATCCACACGTATATCAGTCAAGTCCCTCGTTGCAACTCCTATGGACTTGTGTGCTTTTGATCTGGTTAAGTGTAGTCTTGGAAGTTAATTTCTACTTATAGTGGAGGATGTGAGGAAGGTTTTTCAGAAGGTTCCAGAAGTCTTTTACAGTGAAAATTCTGGTGTCGTGCAGTAGTGCACAATAATGGATATTATAATGAATACAATGGACGATAGTGAAAGTAGTTCCAAGGCAAGCACAAAAGTGACAAGCATTGTTCTAAACAATAATCCCACTTCCTAGATTAAACAGGAAATAAAATAATGTCATTATGTTAACACCTTAATGTAATACGAATCTAAATAAAACTAAACAATTGGACAGGTGATGTAGAGATAAAAAGGTTGATAACTGTTGTAATTTGTTCTGATGTTTCTACAGAAAAGTAAAACGATTTTTTCTTAATATAACAAAATCTAATAATGTGTTATGTGTTTAACTAAATTAATATATTGAGATATTTAACAGGCCCTTCACGAGTTAGTGGGGGACATTTTTGTTGAAAAAAAAACACTACCCAATCCGATTTTTCTTAATTTGAACAGAAATTTTTGGACATGTTTTCTGGCTAAAATGAAGGCATTTTCCCGCACTATTTTAGCGTTGGGGCTGCGAAAAGTGATTTGAAGGGGTAAGGTGACTAAACTCCATCACGAGCTTAACGGCCAAGCAAATGACACGCAGAGGTATTTAAGAACCTTTTAGAACCACCTTGGTTGATATTATGTAGGAAGCCGAGTAAAATATTATTCCTGTAGCTGCTTTCAAAGTATTCCTCTCAGCTCATCCTACTGCTGACTATCGTGATGTTTCGGCTTTCACTACCGAATCGCAGGTGAAATCGTTCGTATCTCAATTGAAAGGTAAACATAAAAAGGTGATAGCAGAAGCATAATAGGTTGGCAATTGCTTAATTAATGATGCTGAGAATGTGGCTTTGCTTAAATATATTGAATTTACTCCCAGAGAGTAAACCTTAGTATTAGCTTGTTTTGAGACTTGAGGATGCTGTATTTCACTGAAAAAAAATATCAATTAACAAACAAAACTTGTCTCGAAAAGATACGTCCAAAACCACTCTCTTCAGTAGTTTCGGATTAAATCTACTTTTGGCTTCTGTGGGACGTGTTAAAATACAAAATATACTGATAATATATAATACAGTTTTTCAGAGAATATACGGAGGTTGAAAATATTATATCAAAACAATTTTAAAACTTCATCACACCGTCACAATAATGTCACCTCGCTCAGTCATGCTCTCTCTGACTGCCGTGTATCTTGACTATAATCCTACAGCGTAGATTCCATTGATAAAGGTTCCATCGTAAGGCTGCTATATTAGATGTACTCTCTGCATACTTTCTATTAACCATCTAATGTGCGAAAACGATGGTTACCAGTGACAACAGGACGATCATAAAGAAATCCATAGCCTGACGACTTGATTGGTATATATTTCTATGGAATAGCATGAATACCAGTTTCATTCAGGTATGCGATGGTTGAGCGAAAGCGTAGGGGAAGTAAACTGTGTGCACGAGAAGTTTGTCGCTTTTACAGATTATTTTTGATTATGCTGGGTATTGTTGCTTAAAGCAGGTGGACAACGTTTACCACTGACATTTTTGTCGTGGATCGTCGCCTGTTACAAAACGCTGCACTTTACTTACTATGACGGCGTTTCGACTTATTACTGGTCTCTTTCTGGAGTTGAACCTACATTTTCTTACTCTCCAATGCTGGTAGATACGAAGAATTTATCCATCTTGGATACTCCAAATTTCTGATATGAACACACCTTTATGGCCTAAATATATGAATATTTTGGTTCAGAAATGACTGTTACGTACCCTTCGCAAAAGCGATGAATTTTTAATGGCTTCACACTACCTACGACACGCCAAACAATGTTAAAATGTACATATCGTTCCACTGCAATTTTATATCGATTTTTGATTGTTAAGCGACCTGATGATCTGCATATCTAAATCGTTTTAAAATAACATGCTCAAAATTCTGTAGAGATCTAGAAGATAATTTAATCATCTTTTACAAGGAAATCTGTTGAATTACATAATACAAGTAAAGAAACAACAACAAGGCTATGCATAAATGTTTACTCATTAGTAACATCAAACCAATTCTGATGTGTGACGTTTTTCTGTTTATATATTAAAATTACAGGACCATTAATTAGGCTCACAGTGAATGAACTCTTTGTGACCTCGTCTGTAATACTGAGTCCGGTCAGCCGGAAGATAAAAGTCTCACATTAGAATGAACGAACACATCGTGAAAACAGCTTGTACATAAAATAGCTTAAATATGCTCCAGATAATTAAGTGAAAAGAAAAGCTTGGTTTTAAGGTGCAAGGAAATGTAAAGATATGTTTATGTATTCCATTAAAAAAATATATAAAACTTTTCATTACATCTGTGTAAGCAAATTAATGGTGGTGAAATCAAAATCTGCTCTTATGGTTATTGTTGCTGTACTGTATGTAAATCCGAGGATTCATGGCTCGTGACCCTTAGCTTTAGAAACGCGCTCTGGAGCCGTGGATGCACTTTAAGAATAGCAGTCAAATACCGCTACTTAATCGTATAAAAGTAGCCCAAGAGTTTGCAGTTGGTGCTGTGAGCTAGCTTTCTTTACATCCATCTTTCATTTAAAAATTAAGGATGGTTCTACTCAGTTGGCCTTTGTGTAGTTCTGCGTGAATTTCTGAAACAAATAAAGAAATATTGGGTTAAAACTCCATTTTGCAGTAATAAGAGCCTGAACACAACATAACATGGACCCCATAATATGCTGGAAAAATGTCTTACTAGATTAAAGCTCATTCGTCTCGAAATACGGTTTTCAACGAGTTCACAGTTATCGTCAGATGATTATATTGTCAAATGTGACGTACAAAGAATTAATCCAAAACATGTGCAATAGGATTGAAAAACTGTAATTGTATTGGCCAAGAAAGATAACCGAAATTGTAGTCTTATCTTCGAACTAATTTTCGGTAAATGTGCTTGATGGATTATTGCATTATCAACCTGAAAGAGCTCTAGTCCTTCAAGGTGGTAATATATTATGATGAGGTGGACATCTTGATTTTATTTTACCTCCTGAAAGACTCATACCCTGCGACAAGATCGTTTACAATACCTTTACACTAACCCTGGAGGATTCTCCAGTTGTTTTCTTTATACGTTTACCCTAGCATCAGTAGATTCAATGGTGAAAAATGACATATCACACCACAGCACATACTTATAGCTAGTCACTGTTCACAATCTGCACTATAAGCTTCTCCGAAACCGTAATCTCATGTGTGCACCAGAGATGCAGTTTTTGGACTAGTTGTAGATAATCATATGATAGTTTTATAATGTTCTTCCCATGGTGCAGTTGGAGATAGTTGAATACTAAATTTTGTTGAAGAAATCGGTCAATTTGAAAACAGTACGGCGTCTAATGCACTTTACAACCCTCCCCAATCGTATTTTCAATTGGTATCTTATCAATGGTTGAAATAATCTATTTTCTTTTCTAATGGCAGACATAATCGTTTTGATACCAATATTGATACTCTCTGATGACAAATGTATTTGAATAGTCGGTCAAAGAAAACATTTTAATAAAGAAGCTTCTGCTGGAAAGCTACCTAATATCGCGTTTCTTTGAAGGTCGAAGAAGTCATTGCCCTTAAGATGACCATGATATGACAGCATAGCTACATATATATATATATGGCTCGAACAGTCGTATGATACTTCTTATGATCAGTACCTGATGATGACAAAACCTTGTCGAAACGTTGTACATTTGCTGTCATGTTAAACTTATATTAAAGTTTTTCTTCATTACCCATTTAAGCCGTCTCCAGCCATTATTATGATCAGTTTGTTTTGCATATATAAATAAATAGTGTTGTACAAATCTGGGTGTGAGAGGGGAGGTTGCAACAGAGTGGCCAGTCAGTTCTTAATCCAAGTTCTTGGCATTATCCTGAATTATATTTTGTGAAATAAATATTTGTGTTAAACAAAACACAATTTTAAACTTTTCTTTCACATTTAAATACGCAGTGCATCTCCGACTGTAGCGAGAATTTAATTAGTTAAAAAAAAAAACACAGTAAACGGAACAAACTGCCACACGACTTGAGACTGAAGAGGACGCACGAATGTGTCGAAACTAGTTTCTCTGATATCAGACTTTGACAGTTTCTTCCGTTTACTGTGGTTTCTTCTATTGCTATACACGATATTGTATTATTTTATTATTATTATTATTGATAATTTAATGTTTCTCCAAAACTTGTTTCCCCTTAGGAAATATATTAGATGCAATTTCGTTGTTTTTAACAAAAATAAAACTAATGGAATTACTTTTGGACCAGAATAGTATTATTTTGAACATTCCGTTATTTAGTAGTGTTTTGAATACAAAATTCTCAGTTTTAACGCTATAAGACATGACGTCATATATTAAAATTTAGATAACTTTTGGAAACTCTTCAAGCTGCAAACAGTTTTTCCGTGAAAGTGCGGTGCTTAAAGTTAATTCTGTTTTCAAGGTGTATTTCATTAAGTATATATATATATACAAAACCAAATTACATAACATAGTAAATGTTTAACTTGCGTGATAATATATGAGACCCTGATGAAATTAATCCTTAGAACGTTACAACACTTAATTAAACAAAACTGTACTGCACGAAAGTGCAGATCTTTTCATTCAGATACGTGCTTCAGAAATCAACACGTTCAATTCTAAGAGTTTCGTCACATGCTTAAGGTTATTAGGCAGTTATCAGTGTTACTTAGTTAGATCTATATAGCTATTTCAAGAATTCTACACAGTAGATCAGTGTTTAAGTATCCCTTATAGCTTTTCAATTAATTAACATGAATATATGCTTACCTTTTAAGAGCAGAACAACCAAAACCTGAAGGTATAGGGCCATTATCCTTGACTAAATCTCACATTCTGCTTTAAATAGCTCTGGAAGAAATACAGAAAATCGAATGTTTGTTAGTTTGTTTCTTTTTTCTGCATAATTATGCTATACTTCTTCTAAGGGTATATTTATTGTTTTGGTTTGGTTCTAGTTTCAAGTTTCAGTATAAAACTACACTAGGATCACTGTGCTAGCAGTCCATGATTTCGAATTGATAAACTAAAGGGAAGGCATCTAGTTAGCTGCCCCTAATCTTGGGCTACTTTTGTCTGATCGAATAGTAGGATATGATTTACACATTTTTAACGCACTCATATCTCCAAAGTTTGGAGCATCAGTTTGCAAAGGGATATAAACATAATTTGACACGCATTTACAGTTGTCTGGAACTACTCTTGATTAAAATACCACTGTCATTGCTGTATTCATGAAACGTTTTTCTTTCAGAAAATTTAAATAACCAGAGATTTAGATATAAAAGCTAACTCTTAAACAGTAAGATGAAATCGAGGGTATCCTACTGATGAAACAACGCATTCTAACCAATATGACTAATATAGTTTGAACATTATATTTACTTATATAAATTACTAGGTACACATTTATAATTCTGATCTATATAGGTAGCTTGGTTTGATAATAAGTTAATATTTATTATATACAGTAACAATACCTATAATAATTTTTAATTATCTGCTTAGGTAATGAATTTCCTGGTAATATTTGGAAAATATTTGTATACTAGATTTGGCTAAAATAATGCTTGTAAAACTTGTCATTACACTGCACAATAGATTAATTTTGTTAACACTGCTTACAAGCGCTTTATGAATAGAATTAAGCTTAAAGAATTTGCTCTCTGACGAAATGTTCATTTTTTCGATCTCATGATTTCATTAATTAAGCGAATGAAATGCCCAAGCGCTTAGTGGATACATTTTTTAAAAATAATAAGTTCAGAAATGTATTATATGAAAACATTGTATGAAGCATTTGATATTCACCTTAACTTTAATTATGTATTTCTTATGAACTAACTCTAATCAAGAACGCCAACATTTTTGCTTTTTAAATGTTTAATTTCCTCCTGGTTTTTTCTCTCTCTCTCGATATATGTATTATGATTAACTTTTGATACAAATAAACTATATCCATAGATCAGAACTAATAATGAAGCCAGAAATAAAGCTAATTAAATGTACCATTCTTACTTATATTGATTAAAATACATTGATTGATTAGTTGGGTACCCTCGTTGTAGCAGTATATTCTCGGTTGTAATTTCCCCTTCTTACTAAAGAAAAGAGAGAAAAAAAAACGATTAAATATTGAAATGTGAAGCCTCATAGTACACGTCTAGTATACCATAACGGCTTCGACACTGTTTTCGTTTTCACTTGGCTGGTATATATTTTATAGAACTTTTAGTCAGACGTAATCATTCTGCATATTGATAGTGATTAACACACTGCTGTTATTCTTAAATCTGACTAAATTTCAAACGCAATATATATATATATGCTATTATATATATTTTCCTAAGAAGTATTTTTGCTAGCAGCTAATTAACTTTACATGTAGAATTATTTAAAGAATTATGTTGCGCATAAAGACGTGAGTAGTTATAGATACGAGTGCTATTTAAGATATGAAGCGTTCTCATAAGGAGGTTTGCGTAAGTGACCAGATTATTATAGCCTATAGTTTACGGTATTGATGCTGATTGTATGCTATGACAGAGATATCCAGTAGTAAGTTTATTTTAATTCAGTGATATTTGATTTATTTTTCGCTGTTATTGATATATATATTTGTAAATTTCAATATAACTCTTGTTTTATAGAAAGTTCAAAGTTCTGTAGGCCTGTTACCAGTTTTCTAGGAGGGGCTGTAAGTGTTGTCGTTGGTATGATCAGTTGGAAAAAAAAAAAGGAGCCCTATTTGATATGAGGTATTTGACATGATTTTTGTTATAAGTTCCCTTATCTAATTCTAATTAAAGGAGAAGAAAATGTTTCCAAAATTGCATTGCTAAATATCATACTTTTAAATTACTCTCGAAGCTCAGGATGCTATGTATAGAATTATTTGTTATATATTTTGAATGAAAACAAACCGAAGGTGTGTGAACTATTTGGTGACTGTACATATCTAATGAACATTTAAGTGAACATTTTCAATAATAATAATAGTTACTTCTCGAAAATGTTTGAACTGATCGTAGTCGTAATCTGTGTTATAAACACGAAAGAAAGAGCAAGGCCCGACATTCTGAAACAGTTTACAACAGATTTAACGTTAACTGTCATTAGCCTCAGGTATTATAGTTATTCAAATGTAATTAGACATTATTCTAATATTATAAATAGTGGTTTTACTATGATGAAAATCAAATGTTTGCGATGCTAGGGGCAGATAAAGTCCAAAAAATTAAACTCTATCCTTTCTACAAATTATCCCTTTAATAAAACTACTGGTTATTTTGTCTCGAAATTATTCTGTCCAGTATGAGAAAAAGCATGTTCTATTCCTTCTTAGCTTTCTCTATTCACTTTCGTTATTTTTTGTTTTTAAAGTTAAATGTTCACGCAAACGAAATGAAAAAATCCTTTTCCCGGATCATGACAAAGCCAACAGCTGAGGAATCTAGCATCACACAAATGCGAACTCTGAACTTTTTAAAGTAAAAACTCATAAATCCAAGATACATGAAAAAATGCTTGAAGAAAATAAAATTAAAACAAAGTTATTTTTTATGGACAAAACACTTATACTTAGTAACAGTGAATTAGATATTTAATACTTTCAACCGCAACGGTACCTTATACGACACATGAGCTAAATAACTATATTAGAGACTCCTAACAGTAAATTAGGTATTTAGTACTTTCAACCTGTACGCCACCTTATACGACACATGAGCTAAATGACTATATATTAGAGACACCTAACATTCAGACATTCCTAATTAAGAGCTGCTAATGAATGGGAAGGCGAATACTCAGCAGCACTAGTCGCCTTATATATGGCTAATATTAACGGGATAGGTGGTTAACTGTCACTGTTAAAATGCTATCACAACTGAAAGTGCGAGGCGTGCTCAGACGTGTGTTTCGACTCAAACCTTAGATCTTCCAATCCTCATCTCTGCACGTTAACCGTTGTTCCTTGCCACGACCCTTATAGAATAATTATACGGAGTATATCCAATTCACCTATTTTTTTTCACGTTTTAAACATTTTCTTCAAAAACATTTTTATTTGGTGCTTGTCTAAAATGCATATGCATCTATAGAGGACTATTGCTGCTTACGTTAAACCACAAGCATACATTTGTAGATAAATGTATATTTGTTATATAAAAACTGTATATAATTATAAATATTGTTTCCATTGTGGATTAAAGTTTTTACTTAATCTGCTCGTATTACCTACAAAATGTAAAAATATCAGAATTATTTTGATTCTATCATGAGCGTTAGTCGATCTTCACCTCTTTTTTTTCCAAATTATGTAATGCCCATTAACTGTTGAAAGACGTACTTTTATGAAAACTAAGTTTCACAAGCTAAGTATTTTTTGCAGCATATGCGCGAGTTTAAGCATAATTCGGTTTTATGGCTAGGTATGTGACTTGAAGATAATAAAGGTCGTTGCATGAAAGCGAGTCCACATGGCCTTCCTGTCAAACTACTCACTTTATTTACCCAGATGTTGAAAAGACATCGGACAGTAACTTCCTGTTAAAATGTGTTTAAAAAAATCATAACAAAAGTATTTAATATATGCTAGCAATAATTTTCGTGAAATAAATACAAGGTATATAATTATTTTTAAATGAATTTTAGCGAACATAAAAACCGCATATTTCTAAGTCACGATGACCATTGCTGCTGGAAGCTGTTGAGTTACTGTCGTTTAACAAAACTATAGTTAAAGGCAGTTTAACATATGGAGTTATTATGCGCATTATTATCAAAACAACTGAGTGCATTCATTATATTCGTATATTCTATAAATTAGTTATATTTGTCGAAAGACATTATATTATGCCCATTATATTTTTAATATTACATTCTTAATCTAGTTACTTATGGATTTTCAAGAATTAAAAGAGTGTATAATAATAGTAATTCAGCCACAATATACTTGTCATATCCACTGCCGTCAACATGTTTCATTTCGTTCAATCCAGAGCTCTTCAGATCGACTGGGATACAACGAACACTGTAATGGTCAGAATACTATTTATATAAGCAATTTAGTACAACAACAATTGTTATGGTGTGAGCGCCTTTTAGAAGCTGGCGAAGTATGGTGATAAGTAGTTATATTGGTGTAAGTGTGATTTAAATATTAGTTGAATAGAGTTGTTTAAACATTTGTTTAACAACATGTAAAAGCTTGGAATGGTCAATTCTTTCAGTGGGGTGTGTGTGCCTGTGAGCCAAACTAGTTTCAGAAAATTCCACTCCTCATCAGCGACCCTAGACACTACCACCAATGAAATATCAAACTAAATCAAGCCTTTATAGTAGTGAGGTATCGAAAATCGAAATGGTGTATTTAA
>NW_013665652.1:1108437-1136456 GCF_000517525.1 Limulus polyphemus | reverse complement strand
TATAATTCTTCGTATTGTTAGCCGACACTGGGCAGCTGGTACATAATTGAATATAGTTGTTTAAACTAAAATATTAGTGTTATACACTCTTCTAATTCTTGATAATCCGTAAGGGACTACATTATGAATGTGGTGTTAAAAATATAATAGGCCTAACATAATGTCTTACGACAAATATAATTAATTATATCATGCTTCGCCAGCCTCTAAAAGGCGTTCACACCATAATAATTGTTGTTCTAACAAATAGTCTATATAAATAGTATTCCGATCACAATTGTACTCTTCGTATCCCAGCCGACATGAAGAGCTCTGGATTGAGCGAAACTCATTGCTGGCTATGAAGACAAATATAGTGTGGTGTAAATACTATTGTTATACACTATTCTACTCCTTGATAATCCATAAAGGACTAGATTAGGAAAGTAGTCTACAAATGTCAATGGGCTTAACATAATGTCTTACGCCAAATATAATTAATTATATCATGCTTCGCCATCTTCTAAACAAACCATAACAGCTATTCTATAAATTATTGCGCCCCCCAGTGGCACAGCGGTATGTCTGCAGACTTACAACGCTAGAAACCGGGTTTCGATACCCGTGGTGGGCAGAGCACAGATAGCCCTTGTGTAGCTTTGTGCATAATTAAAAACAAACAAACAAATCTATAAATCATTAGACCGCGAATGATTCTAAACATGTATGGTTTCTTTTTGACACATAACTATTTTTAAATCCAAGGAAATATACTGCCATTTGTATATAATAGAATATGTTATTTCTTTAAATATCAAACTGATTAATCCTATCCTGTAGAGGTTTGATAAAATATATAATTTAGTGGCATAAGCAATAATTCTAATTTTTTAATGTATCGCCTTTAAATTCTTATATTGTAAGGATACCACATCTGAGGCATCATTATTCGGACCAAAACACTCCTTGTTATATAATATATATATACTATTCTTATGAATAAAAATAAAATATTATTTAAAAAAATTTTTAACTTATCTACTAAACTTTTCGAGTTTTACAGCTCAGCTGTCTTTAGAATATGGGCGGATTTTATTGGATTTACGCCACTAAATTAGTATTTGATTAATAATGCTCAAAATTATGCATTTTAGACTATTAAATATTAAGAATACAGAATACAGTCAGAACACGATATCTGTAATATATTTTTATCTTTTGCACTACAAATAATGTATTTGAGATTAATTTAAAACTGAAATATTTTAGAAAGATGAATTAAAAAACAAAATTAAATAGTATATTTTTCTTACGATTCACAACTGGCTAAAATATATAAGACGATATAATAATTTAAATTAGTCGTCGAAGTTACCACATTTTATATCTCGAGATTTCGTCCATCAGAAACATGTGAAATGTGCATGGGTTGCTTTTGTCCTAGCATTCTAGCTTAATTGAATAAACATTAGAGACGTGAACATGCCATGATCACCTGAATAATTTTGAATTTTTTGTTTTGTTTTTGAAAGAGTGAATATTCCTTGCTTAATACACGTACATCCTGTATGCATAATATATGAACATATAATAGCACCACATATAGACATTTCTGTAAGAAATTATTTTAAGAATTAGAAAATTCAAGTGATTATAGAAATCTCCGAAAGTTATTTAGAAGTCGTCTTGTAGGCTTTTCTCAAGTACTTTCTGATTTTTCCACCAATTTCTCTAACGTTTAAAAGTCAGAATAATAATTATAGAAATTCAGACATTTTAAAAAGAAAATCAAGTACCCCTATAGAGGTTTTCTCTGGGAAAATTGGTTAGTGCTATGGAAGAATTTTAATTAGTTAGTTTGTTTTTAATTATACACAAAGCTACACAAGGGTTATCTGTGCTCAGCCCACCACGAGTATCGAAACCCAGTTTCTAGCGTTGTAAGTCCGCAGACATACTGCTGTGCCACTGGGGGGGCTAAGAATTTGAGAACATTTGTTTACAAATAGAACATGATATCTTTCAAAGTTGCTTTTGATAAATTAAAAATGTTTGTTTCTACACAAACAAATAAAGCAAATACGTTCATATATAATTAAAATATGTAACAGAAACTATTTCTAATACTGTTACTTTTATACCCATTCATCCTAAATTGTGGAACACAAGCTTATCGTTTACAGAGTCGTAATTAATAGTTTAGTTACTAGAACAAACATGTATCGGTTTCTTGCTGATGGGTGTATGGGAGGGAAAATTTTGAATTTTGAAAGATAATAACTTAAACGTTAATAATGTTATTATTTGGGATGAGGCTGGAGGGAAGTAATGTAGTTAACTACATTATTCAACGAAGGCAGTCTTAAAGTTAATAATAATGTTCTGCCTTTAGATTTAAAGAATATTCAAAGCATGTTCCGCATCTCAAAGCCATATAAATCTGGGAGAAATTAAGTAATGGTCCAAATACCAGACCACATCAAAAGAGCAAGCATTACGTTGCTCAAACTATAACCATAAGAATCAACAGCAAGTATATATTTCAGGAGCAGAGAGATGTTTAACAAATGTAACAAAGATTTTTTTGATACCGATATACCAAAAATGGAATTCGCTCAGATACAAAAGAGTCGCATGATCACACGCCCACTCTATAAAACACGATACATGATCTAAAACTTACTTTTCATATAGGATATTTTATGTTTCAAATGTAAAAAATAAAATATATACTTAAAAAAAAGACTCCTGTGGAACTCTTGACTTTGTATGTATGTATATATATTTATATATAAGAAAGCTACAATTTTTTTTATAAAACGGATTACATCAAAAGGAAGGACAGTGTATCCAAACCGTAGATGAAATATAATTAAATGTAATTTTATGGAGAGAGAAGGAAAAAGAAAACAAAATTTCAGCCACAAATCAAACATCCAGCGCCGTGGCACTAATCGTAATGTGGGTCATAATGCAATGTGCCCCGGTTTTTTGAGGTACCAGCAGAAGTAAGACCCGAATTGCGTTGTGGGTACGCCGTCTATCCAGTTTAACCTCAACTTCAACGCCCCTCACATGCTTAGAAGAGAGAGACGAGCAGATATTGGTCCTCTAGCCCACAACATCCCACCTTTCGTTATCTGTAGCCCAGATGTGAGATGGTGGTTGCTCAAAAACATATAAAGAAGTCTGCTGTGTCTACCGATGAGAATCGACCCCTTGATTTTAACATTGTAAATCCGTAGACTTAGCGCTGTTTTACCAGGGAATAGTTAGAATGCAAAGACAATGAGGTAGACAGCAAAACTGTCCTTGAAGTTAACATTCAGTCCCCAATATGATGTTTGGACATAAATACCAAGATGTGTAGTATTATTATATTAAGCCCAACCTAAATTATTAGTATAGCTTTCATCCTTCACCCTTCCATGCTACTATCTGGATCGTCAATAGTTTTAGCGTTCCACGCATTACCAGGTTTTATATAGGGAATGTGATATAATTACATTCATTCACCTATTTAAGGTATGAAATGTCTAAATAAATAATTTAAATTATTTTCCCTACAATAAATTTTAGAAATTATTTTTCATTGTGTATATTATAATTTTGTTTAGATTACTATTTAGAAATCTATATAAATACTTTTGTATTTATTATAAAAATAAGTTAAAATAGTAAATGAAAGTTTTCAAATAAAATCCTTTAAAAATTAATCTATATATTAATATAAGTTATTAAAAACTGAACATTACTACAAGTTCTACAATGCCTAAGAAGCTGCGAATGTATAATACACTGTATGGCATTTGTCAGTACATTACTGTTTGGAGATGAAACTCCAAAAAATTGAAATGTGAAGTCATTGCTTTTATCATAAATATTAATATTACTATAATTATTAATTATCTTAATATCTAAGTCTAAATAATGTGCTTCAGTATTTGATATAGAAGTGTTCTCCATCTCTCGAACTGTAGGAAAAATGTTACCTATGTAATTAATTGTTACAGGATTATCAATATTAATTAAATTGTCAGCATATCTATATGTTAAGAAAAATAATTCCAGATTTGAAAATTATAGATATTTTTTTTCGTAATAATAAAGATATAAATTAGAAACACAGCTTCAATAGTTAGAAATCATCGGTATATCTACTATTTCTTTATAACTGTGCTTATCAAAATGATATAATTATTGTATATGCTGAAATAGAATGTATATATATATATATTTATATTATACATTACGTTACTAATCCACCTACCACTCCACATATCTCATTGAGGCAACACGTAAGACTTGTCACGTAAAACTGTTTATAGTACTGCGTAATTTAGCCATTTAGTTTTCGAAGGCTTACATTTATCGGAATTTATTTTGTGATGCAGTATGGCCCACGTTTCAGCCTGATTTAATTCTACACTGATATTTTTACTTTCAGGTGTAAGAGCAATAGTTTTACTAGCTTAGTCCAGAAAAATGCCTATAAACTATTTTAATTAATTTAAATAACAGTAGCTATAATAATGTCTGAAGACTATTACATGAATTGTGAAATGACGTTCAATGTAACATTTTTTAAATATGAGTTGTTTTGAAGAAAATAAAGAATAATTCGAAAGAAAAATATAGATTGTTATGTTTTTAACACTAAAATAGTGTTAGAATAATAAAAACCGTTGAGTAGATACGTATTTTGAGCCAAATCAATTACTCATACCGTTCTAAAGAACATATTAAAAAGCCAATCATTTATAATATTTACGCATATAAATATTTGTGTTTTTTCTTACAAAATGAAGTTGCAAGTATAAAAAACAAACAAAAAGTACAAAGAACTTTAATCTTAGAAGTATATACAGAAAATGTTTTTTGTTTGGAAACACTGAACAAAAATACATACAAAAAGTGATTTTCTGTTCATCATGTTCGATATCAAGTAAGTTACCTTAGTCAAGGTCGCCTGGTATTCAATATATCATTTGTCTTGAAGAACGAAGAAATTTATTAAAGGTGTGGAAAGTCTATAAGCTTTATTATCGTTTTCAAACTAGTGAATTAAGTATATATAGTCTATGGATATGATATCAAACATAAATAGACATAACTTTTCATATACATAAATTATATTTTATCATTTATCTTTTAGAAATGATTATTTTTGTCACAAAAACTTACATGATCTGGGCAAAAACGTTTCTTCAGTTACTTTATTCTGAAAAGATATCGACTTTCTACTCTTCTGTATCAAATGGTTCAACTAGTTTATTCTGCTAAGTTTTCTTTTCTCAATTTTATGCTTTGCCACATCGTTGAATAATACGAGTGTGTGACATGTTCAGTTTGAGTTCAACACGTTTTTCGTTGCTGCAGGTAATATCATTTCATTAATCTTATTTCACCTTGCTAGTTTCTATACTAACATGATAACACTTATGAGTTAGCTCATTTAGTGGATTATTTTCTGACTGCTATGTATAGTAAACACTATTAGGATTGATAAGCCATTTTTAAATAAATTGTATTTTTGTCGTAACTGTAGAATCACATAACTCTAGTAGTAGAAATTAATATCATTATACTCATCATTATATTATTATTTATGTTATGACATCATATAAACAGCTACGAAACTAGCAAAAACATTTGCGCTTTGCATATTTTTACATTCTTAGCACATCATTTTATCAAGGTATTCTAGAGTACTTTACCTCTCCTCTCTTTTTACTCAGCTAAACAAGCATGCTAGAAAGATACTTATTTATTCAATGTAATAGCTTTCTTTAAAAATGGTAGTTTCTTATTAGAGAAATTCAGATATAATCAATATCATACCAAAAATATACTTTCGGTGCGGACTGCCAAAACGCGTTGAGTGCATTAGTATCACCACAATACATACACAATTTTAAAAACTTCATCCAAGCTGCTTTATTCACTTTATTTAAAAATAAGTTTTAATATTTGACGAGAATATGTAGACAGAGCCAACCACTAAGTCGAAAATTGTAAGTAAAAGCCCAGTTGGTAAGGATAGAATTAACATCGTTGCTCAAACAATAGCTTGGGTAACATACGCAACTGTTTCAAAATCATAAATACACAAACAAATCTAAACATTTAGGTTAAATCGGCGAATATAACATAAAATGTATAAATAATCGAGTACAAAATGGATATTTTGGCAACATTTAAATAAGAAACATTTTGGGATTATGAATGTATTAGAAAACGTTTTATTTACATTTTGTGCATATAATACTTTGAAATGCTTCGTATGATCTAAGTTGCATATTAATTTGTGCTTTCAAATTTTACAATGACGTTATATATAGCATAAGTTATTATTTCGTTACCAAAGTTGGTAAATATACTCTTTTGAATTATATATGTATTGACATGATCGCTCTTTTCTGCTCAAAGTTAAACATCAATAATGAGTATAAAACAAAACTGGAATGTGTATAATGTGGTGCGAAAAAAACAACAACACAAGAAGAGCATTGTTTTAAACATTAATATATCTAAAATCTGTAACATATAAGGATTTACGCATGTAACGGACATATAAATATTTGTGTTATATATATAAAGATAAAAGTTCTATAACATACTACCTATTTCTAAATAATAAACCTGTGCGTTTCTTTGTTAATCTTTAAAAAACATTCTTGGATAAATCTTGGTAGTTTTGTTGTTTATTACAGATTTTCTGTATTCTACTGTAAAATAATGTCTAATATCTGAAGAATTTTTACGCAGGAACAAATTCATAGTTTATATTATGAGATGTTCTATAGGTAATTTTAATTCTTTTGTCGAGTATTATAGTAACAAAACTATCGAACCGTTCTCCATAAAGATCATAGCACAACCTTTGAAGCTGAGAAAGGTCGATTGCTCAAGATATGACAGTTCTCATATAAAAGCGCTGTCCCCGTTTCCTACAAGTTACGTTATTGTGAATTTGATGAAAAATTAATGTCAAAATCTTCCTTTTTGTGTGCTATATTTTAACAAACTGAAATGTTGTGTTGTCGAATAGAAATTTCTTTGGTGGTATCTCCAAGCTTTTTACATAGATAGCATTGTGAGTTATATCTCGCTACAGTCTTTAATATCCTCTTTAACAGCCAGAATTTCTCTGCCTCAAACACAAGTAAAGTACTTGCGAGAAAGAAAACCTGAAGAGGCATAAGGAATGCATTGCATTTTTAGGAGCAGTCTTGTATGTACGTTAAAGGAATATGGTGTGCTGCTATCACACACACACACATATATATATATGAGATGAGATGCTATATTGGCTTGCAGGTTTCTTAAAGTCATTTCTGTCTCGTTTAAGAAAAATATTATCCAATTACTTGAATAAAACTATTATTTAAAATAAATTTGTGAAGGATCGCAAATATATACCATTTATCTCTACAAACAAATGTTTGTGTAAAGGGGATTAATAATTATCAATATTTTCCAAAATTCGTAGCTTTACTGAATGCAACGTAATTAAATAAATATAACCTTATTATTATACTGATGTTCCTTATCAATAATTTTATATGAGTTGTTAATTCTTTCCTAAGAAATATTTTCACGAAGTATAGTAGAGTACTTGAACGCTGCAGTTTACTGTTTAAATCTGAAACAAACTTAAAAGAACGACGTTATAATGACAAGAAAGAACACTATAATTAATATTATTAAAATAACAACGCTAACAGTTAAATTTAGACGAAATTTTAAAAATTATTGCGTAAGATTACACGAATAGGTTAGTTATTAATCTAAGTTATAGTCTTTGCTGTCTTAACTCTTCTTTCACATATTGAGTAATTACTAAATTATTTATTTCTTGATACTCTATTTTCTACTAAACATAATATCTGTTATCAGAAAACATACATGTTATCCATATAAAAATGCATATATTTAACCTACCTGAAACGTTGGTAAGAAACTCGTTTTTGCTTTTCTGAGAAAATAGTTCTTACAACCCAACAGTAACTACGTTCGCTTGCAGTGTGAGATTGAGAGCCCCCGTGTGCACACAAGCGAGCCTCTTTCTGATCGTAGACTTCCTGCAACCAAGAGCCAGTAACAATCAGTGTATATCATACATTTCAGGAGGTCTGCCCTCTGGCGACAATGGATCATTTTGACGAGCTTTACACACTTAGGTGGACATACATAACATCATTAATATATAACAGTTATGTTATAACTGAACATGTAATCCTTATAAAATAAGTATATTTTCCAACAGTGAAAACCTACCTTTTATAGGTTTTATCATTTATAACTAGGTTACTATATTACTTATAAAATAAAGGAGAATTAAATTTTTTATAGGATAATGCATCCATCAAAATATTGATGTGCTAAAGTAGTTAGAAGACATTCTTAAAGTTTTAGTATTTCGAAAGTGGACACATAATTGGGCATCAAGTTACAATTAATATTTTAAATATTTACTCCATGATTTTCACTTCTTTCACTGCCCTATATTTATTAGAATTGGGGCTTTGATCTATCAAGAACCTGGTATTTTTATTGCTGTCTGACTAGTAACTTTACAAGTTGGTTGTTGTGATTATAAAATTAGCAATCTATGGAAAACATTTTCATGTTAATACTACAGTAGAACATAAGGGAAAAATAATGGATTTATAAATGATTACTCGAATGTGTAATTATTTATCTAACATGATAAAAAATATAACGTGTCCAAGCAACTAACTTAATTCTGAGGACTTATAACACCAAAGACGTGGTTTCGATACCCGTGGTGGACATCGCATAAAAGTCCCATTTTGTAGCTTTGTGTTTAACAGACAAACAAAGTAATTTACAGTATTGTAATTCAAAAAGAAATGTTAAGAGAAGATTCGTAGTTGCTTTTTATACCCATCTTGACTAATTATCACAAACATTTCATATTGTAGAGAAATGCCGCGAGGTTTGATATATTCTTAGGATTACTTGGAGTGTTTTTTTTTTCAGAATAGTAGACAGTGTAAGTTTTCGTCCGCACAACTAGCACAAATAAATATTTAGATTACAAACAACTCTTATTTTTATATATGTCTTCTTCAAAGCAAATAAGATTTTACAACCAATTTAAACACATAACTAATTTGTATCTGTAATATATTGCCATTATTGTTATACATTTGGTAACACTTCTTAAACACATCTAACTCAGAGGGGGTAAACAATTTGTTCCACGTTTCACTGATGTTACTATCAGTGTAGTTACGGTTTAATTTATTGAGTTAAATAACTTTTTCATGCCAATTATTTTTTTCATGTAACCCAAAAAATAACTGTTTTCAATTATGTAAGCACAACTCCACAAGAACTTTATCCAAGTTATCTTTGAATATTGCAGGAACAAAACTCAGAAATGTGTATATAATCTTGAAAATGTATGTGTGCAAAATAAATTTTAAAACATCTTGCTGATTATCTACTAAAATATATAAAAATGTAAGGGTTATCAATGTCTAAAATAAACCCTAAATTATATATTTAGCTGATTACCATGTAAATATTCCTTAACAGTGGTGACTAAACTATATATTTGCAAAATTAGCATTCCTCAGCTAATGTACATGTTTTCTCAATTATCAGTTTCTGTGTGTATTTCCCATCAGCTTTCTAAGTGTCAAAATCTAGTAGCCTTCGAATTATTTAAAAAGTAACAACAAAATAAATCTAGATATATATAACATAAATGGAATATGAATTGATTAGTTATAAAAAAATTCTAAGCAATATCAAAGAATACTAATTGAAAAATTAATTATAAGGAATTAAAAAACAACAACATTACATTAAATTTTGAGATATTCTGCTATTGAAAAGTGGAATTTCAGGATTTCGCGAAAAATGCACGAAGACTATTTACGCATAATCGTCACTAAGTTTGAGTTAACAAACTAGAGGTAAGGAAGCTAGTCAACAGCATCCACTACCATCCTGTGGGATACTCTTGTCTAGTTAAACATTCATTGTAGATCTACGGAATTAAATTGTGGAGCGCGTTTTTATCACAACGGGATACGCTAAATAGCAGCCCTCGCACAGTCCCAAAAATAATAACAGACTCAAATTTCTTCAATTATTTGATTTATTAAAATAAATATTTCATTAATTTTAATGCATTCTCCTATGTAATTAAATTTTTTATGCTATTTCTTTCAGTATTATTCAATTTATTTTAAATATAATTTACTATATTTGTAGAAGGATTTTTTTATGTTCACAAACGACAGTTGACATTTCCAGTTTTTCATTTTGGTTGGCTGTGTGGACAAACTTGGATGATGTAAAGGCAGAAAATTTAAATTGTTATCCTTTAATTAGCAATACTCTAGCTATTCGTCTTCTTCTTCATCGGGACTCGGTCCATGTTTTGGACCAGGGAGGGCCAGGTTCAACGTAGACCTTCTCCTTCCTCTCTGAAATTATTATTTTGTTCGCACTGTTACTGAATCCTAGGTAATAACCCTTGTTACTTTGTTCTTGCATTACTCACAGTATGTTAAATTTTGTCCATTGTCTTGATTTTTAATTAACATACCCTTTACGTTTGTGTCTAGGATTCAGTTAGCCTAGCCTGTAAGATTATTATTTATGATGTTTAGAGGGGAAGGTACTTAGGGCTTGTATTATGTAACTCTCTAGTTTGCTCATAAGTTTATTTTTATTAGTATTTTTCTTATAATATTGAAGCGAGTTATCCAGGAGTCTGTCTGTCTGATAGAGTTGGCATGTTTAAATATTTATGTAGAAATTCTGAATTTGTTAATCGTGGGACTCTATATTCTTTAGTTAAAATATAGTTTTGTATTTGCTGTAGTTTGTTGATTTGTGTTTTTGATACATTTATCCATGTTATACAAGCATATTCTACGACTGGTCTTATGTATGTTCTGTAAATTTTTAATATGTTTTCCAGTGAAGCTCCTTGTTTGTTGCCAGTCAGGCTCAAAAGGTAACTCGCTTTTTTCCAAATTCTGTTTTTTATGCTATTAATGTGTGGTATCTAGTTTAATTTTGAGTCAAATGTAATCCCTAAGAATTTTGCTGATGTTGCTACCTGTAAGAGAGTCCCGTCTAGATATAACTGTGGTATTAATTTGCTTCTTTTATACGAGATTGTAAATAATATGACTTTATTTTAATTCTCTATTTATTGCAGTACAATTCTATTTCGTATAGCAGTGGTTGTATATTGTATGTTGCTGTTGTTGGGTTTGGGGCACTCTTCCAGATTGCAACATCATTTGCGAACTGTGAGCAAGAAGTGTTAATACTCCAGCTAGATGGGTTGTTTGTTTTTGAATTTCGCGCAAAGCTACACGAGAGCTATCTGCGCTAGCCGTCCTTAACTTAGCAGTGAAAGACTAGAGTGAAGACAGCTAGTCATCACCACCCACCGCCAACTCTTGGGCTACTCTTTTATCAACGAATAGTGAGATTGACCATCACATTATAACGCCCCATGGCTGAAAGTGCGAGCATGTTTGGTGGGACGGGGATTCGAGCCCGTGACTCTCAGATTAGGAGTCAAGCACCCTAATCATCAAGTCATGCCAGACGGACACGAGAACGATATGAATATCTTAATGATTCGCAGATGTCGACGAAGAGCTACAGTTTTTTTCCGCGGCATAGTGGCTCACAGAACGGCTCTGAGTTTTTTCAAGTTCAAACTTTTAACTCACAGCTCCATATCTTAACCGATCTGAGATCTAATTACAACCACAGCTGTTGAGAATTCCCTGTTGTTTGATAGATAATATGTAGGGGACTTTCAGCAGTAAAATTTAAATATAACTCTTTGGGTAAATCAATGATACTGTAATCACGACTGTCACAACAATGGCCGCATCAAAGGATTTTTAGAATTAGCAGAAAATATACAATTACATCATTTTAACTACTATTTTTTAACTATGTTCCTTTGGATTGCGAAACTAAATACATTTATTAGTTTAATAAAAATAGATTTCAAAATTGCAATACACAAATCAGATATTAATATGATAATAAATTATAAAAAATAAAAGTATACTTTTTTGACCGGTGAGGGTAAATCAGTTAGATAATAAAACTGAATATAAGAAGTACAGTTCGTTTCAAAGTAATAAAGTTGATTTTTACGAGATTACACAAACTTAGTGAAATGTTTCTAAGACTTTCTGATTTGGCTACATAAGAATATATTTTTGAGTAATTCTTTTCCATTTATTGTAGTCAGGATGGTGTGAATAAGTGTAATCAGCGTAATTATTCAAATTGGTGATAATATTTTGAGAAATGTAGAACTCTTATTTGAAGAGATTTGGACCAACATATTTTATAACACGGCATATAATACAGTGCAAATTATTATCTATGTAAATAAAGTACATATATTTATTAAACATATTATTGTTTTAAAAAAAGTTAAGGTATAGGAGACTGCACGGATTGTAAACCTTTAATGGCTGCAACTGACTATTGAGATGAGGACATTTCGAACTACTAACACAAATTTTCAGCAGGTAATCACTATTCGGTCAGACAAGAGTATCCAAAGGGTTGATGATGGGTGCCTTCTCTCTAGTTTGTCAGTTCACAGTTAAGAACGGATATTTACAGATATCCCTTTGTGTACCTTTGTGCCAAATTCTAAAACAAAGAAAAAACTGAAATGACATTAGTAGTTACAAAAACACCTTTGTAAAGCAGGTTTATTTTATAAAGTAGAGCTTCTATCCAGCTCTAGATTATGTTCTCAAGATGGAAATGCACCTACATATCCCAAGAGCTCTTAAAGACTGATTTACTAAAAATGAGGAAGGTTTTTAATGTACAATGTACCTTTTGCTCAATCGCTCGATCTTACTCATATCGACCCCCCCCCCCCCCAGTAGCCCAGCGGAATGTCTGCGGACTTATAACGTTAGAAACCGGGTTTCGATACTCGTGGTGGGCAGAGCACAGATAGCCTATTATGTAGCTTTGTGCTTAATTACAAACAAACTTACTCATATCGAGCCGTTACTGGGTTTTTTTAGAACTCCGACATTGACATTATTTCTTATTACGAATTATCTGAAGAAATAGTGTAATTATTACTGAAGAATGATATAATTAAACTTCTAATTACAAATTAAGTCATTGAAAAAACGAATTAGTGTTTTACTGAAGAAACATGATGGTTTAACGGCATTTAATCTTTACCCATCCTCTATATAAGCACACTCATGCAAATCGTCCTACACAGATTATATATAATATCTCTACAATAATTATTAAAGTTTTGTGTGTGTCGTTTACTGGATATGAAAAGAATGACCATATGCAATAGGATATAAATTATTTTAATATTAAGACTTTCTTTATATTAGTAATGTGTTCAAAATATACAACTATTTCGTTCAATATTTGTATAAAGACATGATTATACAGACACTTATATAATTTTACACAAATATACGTTTAGATTGGGACATTTTATAATCATATTGCTAAAAAATACAGTTAAAGAGATCTGACTGAATATAAAACTTGAAATTTTAAAATAAAATATCAAATACATTCGTAGGTGTATTCTTTCTATACGTCGTAATTACACCGTATATAAAATAACAAACATTCAACATTGAGTGAAATTTGGTGTACCGTAATATTTCACTCATAGCTTTAGATAGAGACACAAAATGAAGCGAACTTGATCACTGATTACACAGGCCTGCAAATTTAAACTTCATAAAAAATGTTTTGGTTTTGATAACGGATTTTACGTGTTTCAGCTACACAGATTTCGAAAATAATATTCATCTTTTCTATCATGTAAGGATTTGTTTACAAATCGGGAAGAAACAAAAGTTACTTAGATCAAATTATTATTTATTTTACCACAATCAACCTTTTTTATTACTATGTTTGTTAAAAAAAATTAAAACAAAATGAAGAAAAGGAAAAAACACTGTTGTCAAACGAATATCAATCGTCATTCATCCTGATTTTTTTGGTGAAATCAACGTCTTTTAGTCTCCAAACTACGTGTTGTGGTCTTTCTTTTATGTATTGCATCTGAAGCATATCGTTTCAATGACCAGCAGTAATCAGCCATCTTGCTGATGTTCTACCTTTCCTGATACATCCTCTTCATTTCCCTGATGTCTTGACGAAACCTTCCCAGATGTTTCAGGTTGAAAACAATCCCTATCATCATTTCTATTGAAATCAGATTCAGAATCAGATGAAACTGTATCAAGAATCTCAGGTGGAGTAGGTACAGGTACATCAAGTCCATGAGCAACAGGTCTTCATTTCGAGTGTTATATCCTTGCACGTTACATTAAAAAAAATAGCATTAATCATTTTTGTTACGTTTAGTTCATTGTCTCAACTCTTCGAAAGGTTTGTGCAGAGTCCATGATTTGTCTTGGTCCCCAAGTTTATTCTAAAATACGTGTAATACGCTTGCTTGACGAATTCGGCAATGTTTTGCCTTTGTTTCTTTACAACAAATTTACCAAAAATATAAAAGAGTATGTTTGGGTCATTCACACAGCCTCTTATTGCCATAGCGACAAATAAATAATATTAAAAAGAAAAAACAATGTCAAAGTGCACGCACAAACAAATTATATCTAGAAATGACACGTCATGCGGCCTGTTAACCGTTTATATACTAGTGGTGTGTTTCTCGTTGGTTCTAGAACGATCGATAAGACTCTCACATCGCGATTGGTCTAGAGAAATCTATAGCCAGTGGTTGTCAACATTTTAAGCATAACGAAATGTGACCCGATTTCAATGGAAATGATTCTCTTATATAAAAGTACATATGATGTTTCTGAAAAATCTTACGTGATGAAGAAAAATGGATATCATTTTCGTATTCAGCGTACAGGAATTACTGTAGAACATGTAAAAATTTCAAGACAATAAAACCATCGCAGGCCTGTGTTATTAGGTAAGTGATCTATCAACGGGAGGATAAAGGTAATAAATTAGTAGCTAACAGTGAAAGTACGCTTGGATAACTAATTTTGTAATGCAGTGTTTAGTAAAATCATTTGTAAGTAGGAAATAATCACAGTTAAATTGTGATTATTGAACAGCATGTGTGAATTTATTATTTCGGTAACTTCTAAACACCAAAATTATGAAAACCTTTCCTCAAATTTCCCCAGATTTGAAAATGCTGAAGAATGTGGTAAGATTCTTTATTTTAGGTTACTTAACGACTCTGCAATATAAACGCAATACTTAAAAAAAGATGTTATCATACAAATACAGCAGAAAATGGCAAATGATTATATTGGTAGTCTTTACTATATATGCTGATATTGTATGCCTCAGTACATAAATAAAAAATCTTGAAGTTTAGAAATATTAAATCTAAAACATAAAGATCTGTAGTTTTTGCTACTGCATCTTTTATTTTCTATGCTAGAACAAAAACGTAGGGAGAGATAGAATGAATGTTAAGTAAATTTCTTTATGAAGACACACTGTCTAGTTAGTAACCTTCCATACAGAAACATCAATGACTACAGAAACATTTCGCTCATGCCTTCTCTCCAGGCGTTTCTAGAAGCGTGTTTGTAAATAAACGAAAACGTGTCCGCTGTTGATAAGACTAGCGCATCTAAGCACATTAAGATTATCTTTGAAGTCAGTTGTACGAGTCGACTTCGGGAATTTTCCCTTAATAATTTACTTTATCGTGTAAGTCCATAACAATGGAATAAATTTCACATTTTGGAGTTATGTATTAGGAACGCGTGGACTTATAACTAAGTGTGTTTGCCAGGAATGACTAAAACGATATTCTTAACATATTACTTTACGTCATATCATAATGAAAGATAGGTAAACTGTGTCTTTCTAAATCTAAATTCTTAGAAAAAAAACATTATTAGATTCCTGTTAGTTTGTATGATAGCGATGGATTTTATGTTGAACCTTAACACTGTGTATAGATGTAACAAAGTCAATGAGTGTAACTAGTTAACGCCCGTTTCGCTGAAGTCCGAGTCCCAAAATGCGATAATTATTTAACATAGAGTAAATAAATACATTTTAGCGACCATTTGTTCAGATAAAAATATTGAAAAATTTAAAAAGTACATAAAGAAGTAAAAAAAAATAATATGTAAGATTACACGTGACTGACGTCACTAAGGCAGTAAAACTTTGTAGTAGGGAATTGATCGTGGTAATGTAAAATAATACAAATAATATTTACAGATGTGGGTTATATTTTAATATATATATATTGACTTTGAAATAAAATAGAAGTGCTGATGCTTTTTTTTACGGAAACCGAAGATTTTCTATATAAATGTTAAATTTTCTTATCGTTCGGTTTTGTTATAAATCCAAAGAAACATAAAAGCAAAAACACATAAAAAATGGGCAATGCATATTTCACGGGTAAACTATCATTCTAAATTCAGATTTAAAAGTAAACTCCAACTGCAATATCTGACTCCTAAAGAATAGATACATTTTAGTTAAGAATGAACACAGGACATATATATATATATAAGAAATATATGGTTCAAAAATCGTAACACAAATACTTTAATAAGATTTAATAAGGTATGATTAATAGCAACACTAAAAACACGTTTCTGATCTTTAAAGCCTTGAAGTTGTTGATTGTTTTCATGGAGTTATAGATCGGGGGTTTCCAGTAATATATAAAAATCATCATAAAATATGGTGTATATGTTATATATATAAGTAAAAATACTGAAAGTTATCCTACGTAAGTAAAAAAAAAGTACTAGAAGCAAAACATATTTGTGTTACTTGTAGATAAACACTTATTTGCCCAGCATTCGTATCACAGAAATATGATACGTTTCGACATGAACTTTAGTTATAAATAACAATAAATACATATACAATTTACGAAGGCGCTTCTCCTTTCTTAATAAATCAGGTTGCTTTATATATTTTTCAAATTCTGGGCATGATCTGAGCTGAAACCAACATTTAGCTTGAAGTATGACGCTAAGTTTATTTTATGTGAAAACTGTGTTTGTACTTTTTCCCTAGATCTTTGAAATGATGGAGGAAAGTGAATATTTGTGCTACGTTTGATGTTCTTAGCGGTAATATTTTATCTTCTGGCCTACGGAAAACTCAACTATGTAAGATAAATGGCTTTAAGACCCTGTTTTTAACAGCAGTAACTACCATACGGTCCTAAACTAAAATAAGCTTGTTGACAAGTAAATTAAAGCCAAAATCTAATCAGGTCAGTTCAAGCTGTACATATATAATGAATGTTTCTTTTTAAAGCAAATATACATCAAAGTAAACCTCCCACCCCAGTGGCTCAGCGTTAAGTCTGAATATGTATAACACCGGTGGTGGGCACAACACAGATAACCCAAAATGTAGCTTACCAACAAACAAACATCAAAATGTAAAACATAATAGAAGCTATGAGCATGACTTCTTAGGTAAGTCAGTTGAAGAATTTTGAGTAAAAAAATATTGTTTATTAAAGAAAATATCAAATAAGTAAAAAAGTGTAAAACCTTCCACATCATGAAAAAATTCCACATGCGAGTGTAAACAAATTAGCGTTATTGCTTTTGTAAAGGTAATGTGAAGGTGCGAAAGAAATGCTTCACACCGACACGAGAATTAATGTGTTTCGTTAATATGGCTAACAACAAAAATACCTTCTACGCATAAATAAACACGAACAATATATAAAAATATTTGTACAGCAAACCTTTACAGTAAAGCGTATTGCAAAATAGCACATCTGCGTTTACTCCCGCGTTAGTGGGTCTTTTGCGTGAAATACATGAAGCAAAAGATCTTGATTTGCATCAAAATGTAACCACGCATGAACTTCAGAAAATTGAGACTTCATAAAGTGCATTGATTAATCAATATTGTATTTCCCTAATCATTCTTTCTTCGTGAGGAAGAAATTTTACGTCATGCTTTTGTTTGAATTTACCGAAAAGAGCTCGGCTAAAAATTCGCTGAAAAGATATAAGACAAAAATCGAGAATATATATTTAAACCCAAGTTAGAATTTTCATTCAAATGTTATCTATTTAAATTCTTTAGTACTGCTGGGTAAGTGAGGTTTATATATATAATATTATATATAATTTTATTTATTCCTTTCAGAACTTACACTTACAAGGCACATAGCCGTATCTAATTTGAAATGATAGTCTAGAAGGAAAGCAGCCAATCAACAGCACACATTGTCAACTTTTAGGTTGCTCTTGTCTGACTGAATAATGGGGTTTGATCGTTTACTCTTATAGAAAAACTACGGCCCCAACGAGACGCCAGCCATGAATCTTATGACTCACACTCTGGACAATCTAATCACTAAGCCACGTCCTGGCTCTCGAGCATTGTACATCAGTCGACTTATAATAGAGAAAAATGACTGGAAGATTGCTTGAATTTTATATCACAGAAGAACTAGCGTGCAAATTATTAAACATAATAGTAATTTTAATTTTGTTACGTAAAGTAAGCGTAATATTTATATACAAAATTATATTAAAATATATTGCGTGCACTGTGCATTGAAATGTGTCCATACACGCATTAATAACTAAACAAATAAAGATTGTTATAAGACAGTAATGCCATATTCGTCAACAGAAATGAAAAATCATCACTAGAAATCAAATTAACACATTTCAGTAGAAAAACGAAGCAATATAACTATAAACAGAAATATTTTACATCCTCCTGTCGAAAATGATACCTAATCGAAACTGTTTGTTTGTTTGTAATTAAGCACAAACCTACACAATGGGCTACCTGTGCTCTGCCCACCACGGGGATCAAAACCCGGTTTCCAGCGTTGTAAGTCCGCAGACATACCGCTGTGCCATTGGGGGCAATCAAACTTATCATAGCACAAGACAAGCATTACATAATCTTGATAATAAATAGTACATATAAATGAAGTGCAATGTGCACGTATGTGCCAGTAAATTATTACATCAACAGTTACCTGATGAACATTAGCTTAACTGCCCTGTAACTGTAGGTAAATCACGGCTGATGGATATTCCAGTGCACAAATTCAAAATGGCTAACTTCACGATACTTAATGACTCACCATATGTTTACGTGTATATAGAATGTGCGTATGTGATGTACAGTGCCTTAATTCTTAATGATCTTCTCTCATTGGTATATGCGCAGTTCTCTCCCCATCTTACTACTCTTTCCATCTAAGGTTATTGAAGTTTGGGACTTCCTGGGTATTAGGTTCGATTTGGTTTACTTTGAAAGCTCACTTAACTTAACTGCATCATTTTCTCTCTTTTGTATGAGCTTCCATTAAATAAATGCAGTGTATGCTCTAATTGTTCAGTCGACAAGTTAGATAGTTGTACTGAGGACGTTATAGCTGCTATTAAACAAATAATTCTGAAGCATAGTCAGCAAGAGATGGGATATCACTACAAACTGTGTTTTATAAAACTTTGAGGACTTGTCGGTTGGTAATGGCGACGTGAACAAACTTGGTATTTGCAGGTGCCATCCTGGCGAATTCCATAGCTGTA
The DNA here is from genome assembly GCF_000517525.1 of Limulus polyphemus. Taxonomy (NCBI): domain Eukaryota; kingdom Metazoa; phylum Arthropoda; class Merostomata; order Xiphosura; family Limulidae; genus Limulus; species Limulus polyphemus. The sequence goes on along the minus strand of NW_013665652.1, from coordinate 1,116,891 downwards.
AAATAATCACTAACATTTTACGTGACGTTTTTAAAACGGCGATGCAATTTCTGGATATAGATATGCTATCCATAAATGAATTTAATATAATTTTTTTATTGTCTCTAAATAAAACGTGATTTTTTTTGTTATTAACTTCTTATTGATAAAAGTTTAGGTCATTAGATCTTATGTGTTTAGGTTATAGCCGAGACGTGACCATGTTTTTTTATGTAATAATGGAGTTTTTTTTCTTCTCTAAAATAAAAAGAAATCTTGGCATTGAGTACAGATGGACTACTAGATAAATTCATACTTTAAAAGTTTGTTGCCGTTGCTCAAATTTTAAAATATTTTAGAATGCTTAATATTGTGCACATGGCGAATGTCGACCCTCTGGTAGAGCCCTCGATTTTGGAGCTGGTGATACCATAAACTATTCCACGCACTTAAGTTGTGCGTGCATTATAAGAATGCCATTCAGTCCTTTAACGTGGATGGTAGGTGTTAGGGTGTTACTGAGAGACTACCTTTCCTCCTGTCGGCTATTCAAAAGTAGGGAAGGCGGCAGATAGCCTGGTGGATTTGCAATAAATACCAAATAGAAATAGAAATAACAAAACGTAAAACTTTATATACCTTTTAGGATTTCTTTTAAGTTTTTCAATGTTTTTTAAAATAAAGTTTCATTTTGATAAATGTAAAATGTTCGCTCAGTTTATTTGTTTGTTTGTAGTTAAGCACAAAGCTACACAAAGGGATATTTGCTAGATATTTCTCTTAAATGATCTAAGACGGTTATTACTAGTTCAGTACATAAATATCTGTGATAGTTTAATATTCCGAAAACTTATTTTCTCTTAAAAGCTACGAATTCCATTGTTTACAACGAGAAACAAAAATAAGCTAAAGAAAAGTTGATTTGTTTGTTTGTAGTTAAGCACAAAGTTACACAATAAGATAGCTGTGTTCTGCTCACCACTGGTATTAAAACGCGATTTCTGGCGTTGTAAGTCCGAATACATACCGCTGTGCCACCAGGGGGCGTTATGAAAAGACTTGTCGTTATGTGATTATATGATCAAGGCTTAAAGTCTCATTCAGACAAAGCAAATGGAAGCGTCCATTAAGTAAATCACACCCTTTTAAAATATTTTCTTTGTAATTACTTGAAAAACCGATGCAAATATACCGATTTTATTACATTAATCAAACAACCCTTACATATTTGAAATTACTAAAGATTTACAATGTAAAGTAACAAGTACTGAAATTTCTTATGCACTACGTACGAAGAAGAATATGTTAGTTTCCTATGATAACAGTGTTATTTTCTACTACCATACTTCTAAGCTTTGACGTATTATACTTAACTTTGACGCAGAGCAACGATAATCTAGCGCATTACAAGCAAATTCTAAAAAAAATAATTAATTTTTATTAAACTCGGTATGATCAGATGGATTTTTGCTACTTCCATTTGTTTTGGTACAGTGCAATGATAACACCAACGATGAATAAAAACTTGAGTTCATTACTAGGTAATGATTCTTCTCGTTAGACTTTAAACAGCCAACACAAGCCAAAAGAGAAGAAACGGTACCCATTAATGAAATCAACTATTATTCATTACTTGTGTCGCCATTACCCTATACCAATTTTGTACACCAAAAATATAGCCATTGGGGTAGTTTATTTTCTGACTATTACACAGAGTGAAAATACTAAGACTTATTTTGTGTCATAGACCTTTGTCTAGACCACCTACTTTTGACAGCTTTCAGTATACTTACACAATTATTTACCCTCTTAAAATTACATCAGTACAGAAGAATATTTCTTTTCTCCTCAAGAAAGATATAAAATATAAAACTTCATTTATTGGTTTTCAGTGTGTAAGTGTTTAAGTACAGAAGAATATTTCTTAACTCCTCAAGAAAGATATAAAATATAAAACTTCATCTATTAGTTTTCAGTGTATAAGTGTTTAAGTACAGAAGAATATTTCTTACTTCCTCAAAAAAGATATAAATATAAAACTTCATTTATTGGTTTTCAGTGTGTAAGTGTGAATATCGGTAGTATTTTTCATCGAGAACATTGAAATTATACGGTTAGATTAGATATTTCTCTTGAAAGATCTAAGACAGTTATTACTAGTTCAATACTTAAGTATAAACAACTATTCTTTCCGTTGTTTGCTATTTAGAGAGATAAAGCGACAATATCGGTTATATCTGTGATAGTTCCGAAAAACAAATTTTCTCTTATGAACTATGAATTCAATCGTTTACACCGGAATACAAAAATAAGCTTAATGCAGTTTATCATGTTAACTATATGTGTGACAGAGGGAGTGAGAGTGATAAGGTTATTTAACGTTATGTAATCTATTAGCTATGTATGTAAGAGAGAAAGAGAGAGATTGAGAGAACGTAAAATTTATTATTTTAACTACGGGTGATAGAGAGAGATAGAAAATATTAATACAATTTATTTATGTTGGTATGGTTATGTGTGAGAGATTAGTAGAGAGAGTACATTCTTCGTTTTACAGAAATGTCATATTTAATGTTTGGTGAAAATTCTTGAGCTCCATCAGTTGCTGACTAAAATTAATAACTGATTTCTTCTCATTTGGATCCATCTTGATATGTTGAGTAATGCAGCAATAATTATATTCATCATAACTGCCAGTGATATTTTTACTATCATGCCCATACATCTTGCTTCACCGTCAGCCAAACATAGTCATAAACTGAACTACAGTTGTATTTTTCTTCTGATGGAGTTCTGTTTTGGATTTGACTCGTTAGTGAATTACTAGCATTTTTCCCTTGTTAGTGTAGTTACTACTAACTGACATCCAGTGAAAGCTGTTGGACGTCCTCGATTATGGTTTAACGTTACGTCGATTGGTAGAACAAAGTACTCCTCGTTAGGTTGTGTCCTGCTTGACAAGGACAAATTGGGTCCGCGCGTGACGTACACGCCAATGTTGATACAGTTTTATGAGGTAGTATTTCTGTACTTCAGTAAATCCATAACAATCCATGATACATTGAAACTCTCAAAACGGCTTAGTAGTATCGGAATGACAATAAGTTATTTCCAAGTACACACTTTTGTATCGATATCTATATTTTACATATCTCTTAAAATAAATTGGAAATAAAAATTCCATCACCTGATAAATTACTACACAATCATTATGACTCAGTTCAAAAAAAGTCTACAATACGTTCAAATAGGTTTAAATATATATGTAACACGTCTTGCATTAAAATTTTGGATGTAGGCTCTGGAAATAGTATAAAGATATTACCGTAACGTTAGCCTAGCACTAATGTAAACATAACATTTATTTGAATATTTCTTTATCGAATTCTTTTTTGAAATGACGGCAATTATCCTCATTACTCCATTTATTTTCAATTACATAAATTACGCTAAGATAAGCTAATTAACGTAAGATTCAATTATAGTTACCTTGGAGTATATCAGTTGCTAATTAGACTGAATGTTGTATATCGAAACATACTTATTTTCTGTGCTAATATGTTCAGGAGTTCATTTATATATACCTGTGATTTACCCAGGTAAAGGCAAGTTTGCATTATCTTACCTATGTTTTTGACTGTACTGTTATAACTTATATGTATAGTGTTTTTAGTTATATTTTATATCTATATGGCTTTTGAAGAACGTGTAGCATGAACGTTTCTAATTTATTCTTCTGGAATTTTCAACGGACAAGCTGTTGAATAAAGCATGAAAAATATGAATCTTAATCTATTACTTGTTTTATCACTTTTCAGGCACTTGGAGCGGATACGAAGAGAATTACATCCGCATTAGTAATCCTGGTTAAACACTACCAAATCGAAAAACAAGTATAAACATCTTATAGTGTTGATCTGTATATCATGCGAATGATGTTCGAAGTTGAATATTACTCATCACACTAAATTTATACTCCATATAGATTTTGAAGAAAAATGTAGCATTGATGCTACTAATTCATTCTTCGGAATTATTCGCCAGACACCAATACTCTAACAAGATACATGAAGCCCAATATATCGTTTTATTCACACCTTGTCATTGCGTTAGACAGTATTCGAGAAACTCTACATTCATCAGTAACTCTTAATAAAGGCAAATAAAGAAATGAGACATTTAAAACACCAAACATATAATACACGTATTATCATTTGTTTGTGGGCAACGATTGGCATAGTTGTTAATATTTTTTAAGTGGTTTCAGAATAAAAGCTCACCCGTGTTTAGTCGTTGTATTCTGGAGCAATATGCTTTAATTAAAATACGCTTTAATCAACTAGCTTTTTGCTGCGGATTAACCTGAGGTGCTGACATTCAGTCCAGGAAGATTGTGAAAATATTCTCATCCGGTTATGCTACAGGAAAACTGAAGCTACGTACCAGCCCTATGTGCCTCTAGGGCACATAAATTATTTAATTATGTTACTTGTACAGTCTACATGCGATTAAACAGATTTTACTTATTACACATTTTTTATTTCTTCATTTCATTCACTTAGATTAAGACAAATTCTCGAGCGTAATATACAATACCATAATGAATTAACTTAGCTGTTGCATTTTACAAAACTTCTGATCTAACTTGATTCGCTAATTCATTTGTATAATTTAGTTTAGGTGAAAAATTATCTAAGACTCAGACGTTTTCAATTATAGTGTCTGTAAAACTTTATAACATTTTATCCCAAATATATTAATGAATATTTCAAGAAAAACTTTCTCTAGTTATCAGAGTCATTTGAAAAGTAAACACATTGTTATGTTTTATCTGATAACATTTATTTCAATAAATTAATAAAAGGTTCTTGAAAGGGAAAATGCGCGTTTCTTATCTTCAGACATGTCCTGAAAACTTTCTTAAGTTCATGAATAAAAATATGAGTAGGTTATTTCTCATATCATTAGCAAATCACTTATAAGTATTACATGTAGATTTGTTTCATATTTGTGAGTGAAGTTGTCCACATTATCAGCATTATTTTTATTATGTATTGTGTAAAGAAGCATTAAACACACTTTTTGTCACATATATATATTCAAAGTTACCTTGTTCGCTTTAGTATTCCACGAACATTTAAATATATATATATAACTATAACTATAAGTAAGGAATATTTGGGTTGTCACCAGCATAACTAACCATAGCATATAACTATAGAAATGTTCTTTGTTTTGCTAGTTCTCAATAAAACAGCAATTTTCTTCAATTTATTCTGAATAATTTGTTTTGTAATTGAACGGTAATCGATTATTTTCATCACATCACAAGTAAATTTTTTAATGAGGTTTTAAAACAGTTGTTTGAGCTGCTTTTTTTACAGCTAATTTCTTTTGTAATTTGACATTTTCACGACCGAAATATTGTTTATTCTCACAATCAAGTCCATATTCCTCATTAAACTGTTTCTTTTGCATTCCCTAGACGTATGATGTGGCTCATTAGAATACATCTAAAAATCAATCGTATACTGTCAATACTACATTCAAGATAATCTGAAGACACGTCCAATATAACGACTATAAGATACTATCTTCTTGGTTTAGATTCTTTAAATTAAGATTTCCTGAAAATCAAATATAGACAAATTAGTAAAAGCTTTCATCCGTAATCGATTTCATGAGAGGTTATCTGCCTCATCTATATTTATGGTAACAATAAACGTCCTTTGTTCATCACGTCTTAAATCTAGAAAATCTTTCTTCTTGCGGGTATTCCAAAAGTATCTTTACTCCATAGATAAAACAAATTTTTGTAGCTATTCAGAAATGGGAAAGTAAAAATATAATTAGCACACTATTTTTTATACCAACTGATTATTATTTAAGGAAAGCGTATTTTTTTTTACTATTTTTCGACTGTAAGGTTGTAATTATGACTGCTGAATATCTGCAAAAACCTTTTTTTTCCCTCTTTATCCATTGCATCATTTTCCTGCGTAACTATCATAACTACTACAATCCTCTATATGCGCGTAGGTGTATTAATCTTTTATGAATGATATTTCCAAGTGTATGCGTAGAAAATTGTTAGTAATACACGCGGACAAATAACATCTGTTTAAAATATGTCAAATAATTATGAATAGGAAAGCCATTTGTTAAAAGTAGGTGTATAGAAATAAACTATCACAATAATTCAAAGTAACTTTCTGATTCATGGAAACCTCTAAGGCTTATCAGATGGTACTTAATGAAATTTCTTTTTTATGAATTATTTAACATTCTCTCAGGGCAGGCAGAGTATTATGCATTGATACAATTATAGTCTCCGTGTTGTTTTTCATGTGTATCTTATTACCAGAAATCATTATCTGTTTTTAAGCATCCCAATCTCTAATTAGGAATGTCGATTGTTTCTTGAACTGACGATAAAATTTTATTGTATGATAGGAGTATCCAAAGGAACAAATCATGTTTGTTGAGCTGCCAGTAAAAGATTCGTTAAAATCCGCAGAAGTATGTTATAACCATTTCTTGTAATTGAGTTCTTATCATACGACTCAACTTTAAAGATAAATCGAAATCTTTTTTTTTATTGTTCATTAAAATGAAAATATTTAATCTTTACATTTTAACTGGTAATGTCAACAACCTATACAGTGGGTTACGTTCGTTGGATTAAAGTGATTTTGAATATGCAAATCAGCAAGTCATTTGATAACCATAACTGATATAATAATACAATGGAGTGTAACATATTAGTACTACGTTTTCACATTATTTGGCGTTCGTAGATACTGTAATGCCACCATAAAGTTATCGCTTTTGGAAAAGGTATGTGACAGCCATTTCGACGCAAAATTTGCATACACTTAGATCATAAAGATGTGTAGAGATCGAGGATAAAGAATTCACAAGGTAGGGATATCCCTTCCTTGTACATAATGGCACTAGAGAAAAAAAGGACTGTGGATAACCTTGAGGAACCGAGATCATAAAGAAAGGAACTTTCATAAAGTCGTACCCAAACCTTGGTGAACAAAATGCGGCGTGTTGTAATAGGCGAGAATCTATGAGCACACAGGTCAGTGGCAAAAGACGTCCATGTACCCCAGGGAACAGTACGTAAAGTAATCGGGAAAGATCTCCACTCCATTTATCCACTCTCTTACTCCTGTTTCTTGATATAGAGCATTTGAATCCGTCTAAAAAAGGAATACCTTTCCTACTTTACCGAAAATTTTTGTTTATTAGACCACTCGTCAAATTTTACTTCAATTTGTCCCATGAATGAATTTCTTCGGGTATATTAACAGGGAACAGTGCCTAAAGTAATCGGGAAAGATCTCCACCTGGAGAACAACACAAGTCACTTGAATACAAGTTGCTATCACAACATATCTGTTAAACCGTCGCTTATGTCAAGCGGCTGGAGAATGAAACAGCTATTTATGCGATTTCATAAGAAGGAAATAATATGTGAAGTCGCCGAATACAGGGCTTGTTCATAAAACACGAGTAGTGCGCTTTAAACATAACAGCCTTACGACGTAGCCTCTTGCAATGGAGAATAGTAGAAAAGCAATTATTAAGATGCACGTTTGTCAGGTAGAACACCAGTGTACGTGACGACATGGACTGTAACAACGTGGTAAAGCTTCAAAATCCTTTTAATATAATTCACTCAACCTCCGTTTTAATTGTTCCTTAAAAAATTAAATAATTAATACAGGGGTTGAATACGTTATACTAAAACAGGAACGAAGAAAACCTACAATGAATTTTGCACTTTTTAATGTGTTTGTATAGTAATCCTTATCATGGACTAAACTCGTGCTTCTTAAAAAATAGAATACAGTAATGTAAAAAATATGAAAGGAAGTTAACAATTCTTGTATTTGATTTTATAAGGTAACATTGTTATTTGTTTATCTAATGATATTACTGAAGCTAAATTTAAGGAAAGATATTAGCACAAATCAACCCAGCTACGTCTATGATTTGGTATAAATTTGTAAGTGTATATCTCAAAACTGCACTAGAATATGTATAATTGAAATGAGAATAGTACATTATACAACCACGTATTAGATGTCTTGTGCATACTATAATTTTCAGTACACACTTTATATGAAAATGCAGAATGATCAAATGTAGATTATATTAATTCATACTAGTATAGTAGTAAAGTAAAACGCTGGTCTTAATTTATGAAGTGTTTGCATTGCTCATTTCTATAATAATTACAATCTGCATTTTTTCTATCTAACTAGTAAATCATTTATTCCGTATTAACTATTTCATTTATCCACTCTCGTACTCCTGTTTCTTGATAGAGAGCATTTGAATCCGTCTAAAAAAGGAATACCTTTCATAATTTACCGAAAATTTTTGTTTAATAGACCACTCGTCAAATTTTACTTTAATCTGTCCCATGAATGAATTTATTCGGGTATATTAACACTATTCAAA
>NW_013665652.1:1087361-1108346 GCF_000517525.1 Limulus polyphemus | reverse complement strand
AGAAGAGGTATCTAGGCACCCCGGGGTGTTGGTTTACCTGATAATGACAAAACCTTGTCGAAAAGTTGTACATTTGCTGTTATGTTAAACTTATCTTAAAGTTTTTCTTCATTACCCATTCAAGCCGTCTCCAGCCATTATATTAACACTATATTTTGAGGTAAAGTAGAGTGTTATTTATTCTTTGATATATGTATATTAACACCATATTTTAAGTAAAGTAGAATGTTGTTTAATCTTTGATATATTAGTACTTAAGTTGTGAAAATTGAACAGCATTAAGATATTTCCTGTTTTCATTTAAAGGCAAAATAAGTCATTTCATTAATATTTTGGGCATTGGTTAAAATTAGGTCACGTGGGATTCACATTCGGTCTTGTACAATTCTGTGAATCTTTTTTGACTTTATTATTTCAAATTTTCTTGTGAAAAATACTTAACTTAACTCTCTTCATTGGCTAAGGCATTTTCGATTTGGATTATTTTTCAAAGAATTTATAGATTTTTAGTTTTCTTTTAACATCCCTAAAACCGACCACTTGTAGTATTCTTGGTTAGAGAAATTTCGCACGTAAGTTAATCCATTTAGTAAGAGAAGGATCGAGCATTTAGTTGCTAGATATAGTACGGATGAGAAGAAAGGTAAAGATTGTACGTGTAGATAATATTGGTAAAAAGGATTTGTGTAAAAAATACGATAATAATTCCGGATTTAGCAGTTATATATAGAGCTTTACACTTGAAGATAACAGACAATATATAGTGCTACTCGATGTCACAAATCTTGCAATACATTCAGTATTGACAGACTGGATGAAACTACAACAATCCTCAACATATACTTGACATTCTTTACTTTTCATTGTGCTAAGACTAGAACGGAACTCTACGAAGACGAAGACTATGTTGAAAAGAGCTTACGCATACCATAAATAAAGGAATCTTTGATCTTAAACAATTAGGTTAAAAATATATTACTTAATTACTAGTCTGTATTCAATGTGAAAATAAACTTTTAGATATAACCCAAAAGATCAAAAAGAATGCTATAATTGCAGGTAACTATAGGATTGTTTCCGTAGAAAACAAATGATTTAAGGCAGTCATTAGCGGACTTCTACGTACAACCAAAATGTTGAAATAATCATAAATTTAAACATAAACATAAGTTAAAGGTTGCAAATGTAAGAATGAATATTAATAATGTCACAGTATTTTATCTTATAATTACATTGGAAGTACTTTAGCATGCTTAAGAGTCATTTGCTACGTATTCTTATCTCTGTTGTATTCTGTGGCAGTTTTTCTTTTTCTTTATTAAGTTGCTCAAAGTTTTTGAATGTTTGCTTTATTAATCATTTCTATTCTTTGCTTCATCTTGGCTTCGGAGTGTATAAGATGTAAAATACTTAAAGGAAGCTTTGTCCATGATTTGAAAAAAAACAACAACTCTGACTTTACACTGTAATTCTTTCTGCTAAAGATGTTTCCGCTTTATTTCGAATAACTTGAATGGATTATGTCGAATCAAGTTGTAGGCCAGAATAAAATACCACTACAAATGATTGAAACCATCGAAAGTTAACGTATGAGAAAGGAGACGAGGACAAACATGTACAACAGTGAGTGTAACATGGTCGAGGAGGACGTATATAAAAATGACTTTGGAACAAAGTAACTATTATGCTCCCCAGTTCGGAAATGAATTTATAAGAAGAATAGGAAATATGACAAAGAAATTTAATACGTTTTAAAATTCAAACCTAAGCACTTTACGTACATTCATAGCGAAAAGAAACAGTTTGTAAAAGCAAATCAGATGTTGAATACTAGATCTCAAAGGAACAGTCTTGGCGCCAATCTTGCCGCAGTGTGAATCCAAGGTTTCATGATTCTGTTCTTGATGCCACAAATTTGTGATCTGAACTTAAAAACTTTGAGTACGTTAAAAGAGTAAAAGTCAGATCCCACTATTCCATTATAGTCGTCGAAAAGTGCTTTTGACATGGTACTTTTCCTGGTATACTGATATTGTGAATAACGTGTATATATATATATATATATATATATATATATGTATAGTCTCTAATTTTAATATTGAAAGCTGTACTCTCAATTTATTTTACTGCTATTACTTAAAAACTGCTTAACTTTAAACAAGCAAATAAAGTATCATGTTAGCTTGTTTGTTTGTTTGGTTGTTTGTTTGTAATTAAGCACAAAGCTACACAATGGGCTATCTGTGCCCTGCCCACCACGGGTAACGAAACCTGGATTCTAGTGTTGTATGTCCGCAGACATACCGCTGTGTCACTGGAGAGCTTTTATACATGTATTAAGAGATGATATTATAACCAGTATAGGCCAGAACACTCGTATTAAGAATGAAAAGATCAAATTTCATTTTATACGTCTATATTAAATAAGATGCAGCTATTATTTCGGAAGATAGTGTTTCATGGTTTATTTTAACAAATTTAGAATAGCACCAAAAAAATAATTGTTGATTTCACGAAATAGTTTTGAGTTTGGTCAGTTGTGTAATATACGTAGCCAAAAGTTGCAGAAAACATCTAACACATGGGCTTCTTCTTGTAGAAATGAGAAACTTTGTATCTTGTGTCAAATTGGAAAGATAAACGCATAGAAAATTGTAAAAAACACGTCTTTAAATCTCGTTAAGATAAATCTTGTTTGCCAAAAAGTGCACGGAATATTTTCTGGAAAAAAGGTTTTTCTTATAAGATGATAATGCATTTTCAAGCACTCTAGATATATTATAAATAACCTGAAGTTTGAACATAAGATCAGAGAGGATTGGAGAATATAGAAAATTTTATGAAACACATAATAGTAACCTAAGATCTAGGCTGTTATATGAATCTCCTATTACATAAAAAAAAGATTTAAGATATTGATCATAGTTTCGAACATTTAGAACACAAAACTTGTTTTTCGTACAAAATGTCAGTTATTAAAATCCTATTTTCATAAGTCTTTAGATCTATACTTTGACCTACCAATATGTTTACAGTAAAGTTGAACTATATAGTAAATGTTACTTTATTATAGCTTATTGTAAACCTGAACAGTGTCTTAGAGTTTTTAAAGTTATACCAGCAAAATAAACTAGTAGTACAGCTTTCAATACTAAAATGAAGCTACTTTTATACGTACACGTATACCAGGGAAAGTAGCATGTCAAAAGCACTCTTCGACGACTATAATGGAATAATGGGATTTGACTATTACTCTTTTAGCGTACTCAAGATTTCTAAGTTCAGATCACAAATTTGTGGCATCAAGAACAGAATCATGAAACCTTAGATTCACACTGTGGCAAGATTGGAGCCAAGACTGTTTGAGAACTAGTATTGTACTGGTCTTTAACAGATTGAAACTTTTAGCGTTACATTCACGACGTAAATGATATCCTACACTAAAATTAAAATTGTATTATAGAAATATAATAAACATTTTTGCCATTACAAGATTTAAACGATTAGTTTTCTAACAGTCTTTTTCTTTCAAAATGGTAAGTCTGAAGGCTTATAATGTTAAAAATCGGGTTTCGGCATATGCAATGGACATGGCACAAATAAGCCATTATGAATCTTTGTGCTTAATAATGAACACTCATTTTACAAAGAACGGGTATTCGAAAAGAGGATTATTAGGTACTGTAAAAATTCACAGGAATTACAAATAAAGTCTCATATTTTGACTAAACCTTGAAGGTCTTCTCATTGGTTTCAACAGCAATATAAGTGAAGTACGAATTCTATTCTATTCCTTTTTCGTTTCCTCTATAAAAAATGATGCAAAATAATAACAGGCTTATTAATGTTAAGATAAAATTAAAAAACAAACAAAGAATGCATTGATATAAACATGACTTGCCCCTCAGTGACACAGTGGTATATCTGCGGACTTACAACGCTAGAAACCGGGGTTCTTTACCCGTAGTGGGCAGAACACAGATAGCCCATTGTGTAGGTTTGTGCTTAATTCCAAATAAACAAACAAACAAATAAACCTGATTTACAAACATTATGCAAAACAGCTGACAACACGTATCTTAAATATCCAGACCTTACAAAAGATGCAAATACAACGTTACAAGAGACCAAATCAGTCAGCAGAAATTTATATTAATATTGGATTTGTACTAATAGGCCACATTCAGAGTACAGTATTTTCAAGTGAAATGGTTTCTGTTTGAACAACGGGATAGGTCTGAAGAATAACAGGAGGTTCAACAAAATATTTATGAAGAATTAATTGTTAGTTCTCTCATTTTCTGGAGGTTGAGAAGAAGTAGAGACTGGACACAATGTAGAATGGAAAAGTACTAACTTTATTACAACTTAACACAAACACCGTGTATGTACGTGCTTTGGGAGATGAATTGTCACTTTTGCTGCATCGAATCTATACTCTCAAAATGATCAAACCGAAATCGTCTACCAGACTGTTTACATTCAATGTTATATGCTTTATAGGTAACGTCAGATATACCCAAAGTCACCAGCACTATCCATGTAATTCGTCATTTTCATTCACGTTTAAGAGAGAAGATACCACCAAGCATAAGAGAGAGAATAACTTTGAGATACCACCTAACCTACCATTGAAGGACACTGCTGTCTACATTCTTGCAGAACTGTAGCATTACAGCCATAACATCCATGGGCTAAACAGACGTGACCTCAATATGATGACTAGGAAACAGGCAACAAAAACAAGATCAACTTTACGATTTTCTTAGCCATTTGTTATGTGAAAACTGCAAACCTAAGAAATAACTAATAAATTTAGAATAATAGTATATAAAGATAAGAAGGTAGAGAATGCATGCTTTATTTATATACCACTAGAGTACAGTATGAAAATTTAAAATGTTCAAAGACTCTACCATTTTACTAATATAAATAAAGTAAAATGTAAGAAAGAAAATTAAATGTAATAAGTTAGTTCTTAAGCTAAACTAACAATACACTTGGAAACACTATGAAATACAAAAGTTAAAACAAAATAAAAGCGATATTAAGATGGACCTTCTTTCTTCAGGGTTGAAGAAGATATTAGTTTATTATCATGTGCTAAAATTACTGGAAATTGAACTAAGTATATAGGATATTAGATTAAACAGAATATTTTTCAATAAAGCATAACTTAAATAACTTAAAATAAAGCAAAGACTGTTAAGCATAATCTATAGTTTTGTAAATTTTATGAATTTCTATCGTTAGGCAACTTTTCTTCGTTCTAACAGAACGGATAGTATTTATGTAGTTAGTGGTTTTACCTAAAAATGTTAGCACTAAGAAAATCGAAGTCAAGAAAATGCTCTAATTTAGATGCAAGTTTTAGGACTGTGTCACCTCAAAACTACTGCATATTCTGTGTAGTATTTTCGGTAACTTATTCAATATTTTGAGATAATAATAATATCTCTTTTCGCAAATTTGTTTTAACATATTAGGCCTAGCATGGCATGATGGTTAGGACACTCGATTTGCAATTTGAGGGTCGCGGGTTCGAATCCCCGTCACCGAACATGCTCGTTCTTTTTACCTGTAGTAGTGTTATAATGTGACAGTCAATCCCACTATTCGTTGGTAAAAGAGTAGCCCGAGAGTTTGCGGAGGATGGTGTTGGCTAGCTAGCTGTCTTCCCTCTATTCTATCGATGCTAAATTTGGGACGGCTAGCGTAGACGGTCCTCGTGTAGTTTTGGGCAAAATTCAAACCAAACCAGTAAACTTTTAATTTTATAACTTAATCATTTACATCTTTTACGCTCATCTTTTATTAGGGTAATAAAATGTACTTCAACTACGGTAAGCGCCAAAATATTTTGTAATTAGATTTGAACTACATTCTGAATGACAGGTACGAGTTTGAACAAAATATCTTAGAAAGATATAGATGAAATCAATGAAGATCTAACATCTTGCACTTTTATCCTCGTAAAGATTCATGTCTTTCGAGCATTCTCGTTTTAGTAAGCTCAATCTTGTACGTAGTAAAATTTTAATATAAAATTACTTTTTTTTTTTTTTTACAGGCGCTGATCGAACATGTATGGGCAAGTAACTACAGATGTTGCCTATGTCTGGTATGTATGAGTGACATACTGGAGAATGTGGATAACTTCATTTTATATATCTTAGATTGAAAAATAAAAAAAAAACGAGAAAAATTACGATTCTCATAAAAAGCAGTAGTTTTATTAGTTTAAATTGTACCACGCTTTTCAGGTACCGTGAAATTGTGAAAAGTGTAAATGTAAAAGTCGTTACATACTATAAATTCAATCTGACTATCAAGAAGAGTTATAAACAATCATATTTTATTTAAAGTACTAATATTGGGACTGCTTATATGGTGTCGCCAATTTAATTCGTTACCTAATATAGAAAATATACACTTGAAAAAGAAGGTTCTTTAAGTTATGAAAAATTAATTTAGAAAAATGGTCTTGAATTTGATTTGATATACACGTAATATGCCTGTACATCTTTTACTTTAAACCTTTACATCATATTCAGTGTTTATGATTTATGTTTACTTTTATTCTACTAAATTCAGTTATTGCAAAAGTTAATATAATATCATCGCTATAAATGAGGTACAACAAAGTAATACAGTTTAAAAATAATAATGATATTATAATATTATGTATTTAAAACAATGGATTTATGACGAAATATTAGTATCCAAATCTTGAATTAAGAATCAACTTTTCAGAGTTCGTAATAAAATTAAAGTTAAATTTCGAAAGTTGCTAAATATTGTAATTTTGAAGTAAAATTCTGTCTTCTATCCTATTTTTGCACTTATTTGAATTCATTAATTAGAAAATATATTTTCTTACACACACACACACACGTAATTGAAAATTTGTAACTAGGCTACACAGTGGGCTGTCTGTGCTGTGCCCAAAACGGGTATCGAAACCCGATTTTTAAGGATCTACTGTTATAATTCCGGAGACTTACCGCTTTGTCACTGGGGAAACCATCAATGAATATCATTGGTTGAAGTTATATTTTTACATTTACTTAGTGTAATTGGAATAGTATAGTATTTCAGAAGGAAGATCACATTTACTTGTCATAATTTAATACGTTTGCCTCTCTGACCTATTTCCTTCTTAAATTATGTGTAGCAGGTTGAAAGTAGGAGCTAAAATGAGAAATTAATCAATGTACTTCACGTTGTTTGATATTTATTTCCAAATGTTAAGTGCGTCAAGGCCACTATTTAACTCTGTGTTAATATTTTAATTCAATTGAATTCAATTGAAACATTTCGACAAGTAATATTTCTTTCTTTGGCCACTTAATAGATATCTGTCCTTAACCGTCAGTAGCTACTAACTGCATAACGAGGTGATTGAATAAATAGAAAATGTAAAAATACTTACCTGTAGACATATAGTTCAGCCTCATGACATTGGAATTGGATTACGATAATGTGTTCTACAACGTGAAAGTTAGTTCTGAATTTTCCTGCTCTAATTTTCATCGATATGAATTTCCCAATTTCTATGAACTTTTCTTGTCTAGAGTCCCCTGTGGATCATGATAAATTTAAGGATTTTGGACGCTAAAATCCAGGATTCGATTCCTATTGTCTGGTTTGCGCTAAAAAAAATGACCTAGATTTGAAATACGAATTATACGTTTTTTGGAGCGTATCCTAATTTGAAGTTAAAACGTAGGGACAAAATATTTTATTAATTGTTGAAAAAATATTGATTATTTTCAAAGGTTAGAGTGTTTTTTACAAAATTTTTTAACCTTTAATACAACTGTGGTTTGGAAAATCAAATAAATATTTTGATATTCATCCATGAGTTAAGTACAGGACCACGACGTGGAAAATTAGAAAGAGGAAATTATCATGTTTGAGACAAGAAACTCAAAGAGATCTTAATTGGAGTTTTCAACATGAATGACACCTCATGTACATGTGGGTTAAGGGAACATCTCAGAAACCTTTAGAGTTCAGTTATAGCCGTAAATAACTTTAAATTACTGGCGGGTTGGAAAGTAGGCTGCCAGAAGCTTCCTCGGACACAGGGATTGTATGCATTTTTGAATCGAAAAACGAGATTAACTTTGACTTTAATAACAAGTCAACAGCTGTAAATGTGAAACATGTTCAGCAGTATCATGACTTGAACCCCAAATTCTTTGATTCGCAGTCAGACACATTAACCTTTAAGCCACGCTCGGACTAAAACAGGTCGAGAATAAATTGATAGATACATTCTTAGTCTGAGTTTCTTAAGTTACTATGTTCGGATACGCAATATAAGTAAGCAAAAAATAATAGTCTACTTTTTTAGCCTCTTCCTTCCTTGCTGATAATAAAGGCAATGATTAAACACATTTAACTAAACTAACCCTCACCACGATAAATCCACTTTCAAATTACTTAACTGTGAATATGATTTGTTTCGTTGTGGCATTTTTAATTTATGTGTGTAGAAAATAAACTAGATATATTTTACTATTTAATTGAAAGTGTTGTTATATTACCTAAATTAAAATAAACAAAATAAATAATGAGCTGTAAATAAACAGAAACTAAGTTGTTCAAAGGTTAAAAGTGAAACGTAGTCTAAAGTTCGTGGTATAAAAATGATGCATTAAAACACGCTGGATAATAAAACAATGAAAATGTGACTGGACGTGATTTACTCGCTTTCTGTAATTTAGAATATATTGGATAAAAGAAATATTAGAAAATAGATGTTGAAACTGGTATATTTTGAATTGCTAATCTACAAAAACTAACTAAAAAACTCAAGAAATTTTAGTCATTACTCTCTATTCTTAATGCTATCTCATCCGTCCTATTTTACTAACGATTGATCCAAGTAGTACGCCATCTATAGTTTTAGCAAAAACAAATATCTTGATTCTTTTGTTCATTAACTATGAACAATAGAAAACATGTGATAATGTAAATAGTAAATAAGCTGGATGTCTAACACCTTCATACTGACAATATTCTTTGAGCATGCTATGTCTTAATGAGTTAATATTACTACTTATTAATTACTAAGCACTTTACTCGTGAATGAGCTAATTAACTCATATATCAGCATGTCTCAAAACACCCACACTCCTATATTTCTTGCAAGTAACCTTAAAGTTCCGAATTTTACAACCATATCTTTTTTCTTTCAAATTTACCGATCTTTCAAAGCAAAATAATTACTGATTTGTGTTGTTGTTAAATTCAATATTTTACAACGAAGAAGCGAATTATTACTTACTTGAACTGTGATTCTAAAGAGGAGAAAGTTAGCTGGACTTTATTCTACCAATATGGTGTTTATTGTTTATTTAATAATTTGAGCCTTCTGCGAACAAATCCAGGGAATGTGGCCATTGCCGCCTAAGCGTGCTGATCATTTTACGGCTTTAGTCAATTTATTCACAAGCTTTTTTACGATATTAGTGCACATTTAATATAAATTAAACACATATCAGTTGTCTACTTCTGAAAGGATATCTAACTTTTATTGACACTCTATTTGAATATTATGATTTATATGTAGTTATTCAGGATGTTGAAAAGACATTTTAGCTCTATCATGGTTCATTCGAGATCCTATTTTTTTTGTTGTTTTAAACGAGATAGACATTTGATTATTATCCCCTTTTTGAATATTTCTGAAAATAAAACATTTTTGCCAACTCTGAACCTGATTCGAACGCAAGTGCTTGCATACTATCCAAATTTTACGACTACAATGTTTTTTTTATATATTTTATAAAGACAGATAGCTAGCTATAGTAATATAGAAAGTTTTAATGCTACCAAAAGTATTAAAACAAGAAAGTCAAAACTACAAAAACTGAGTTACTTAATATAGAAAACAGCCATACTATGGCAAATCACTGTAATT
Organism: Limulus polyphemus; assembly: GCF_000517525.1. Taxonomy (NCBI): domain Eukaryota; kingdom Metazoa; phylum Arthropoda; class Merostomata; order Xiphosura; family Limulidae; genus Limulus; species Limulus polyphemus. The sequence continues at coordinate 1,098,415 of NW_013665652.1, read as the reverse complement.
ATGTTAGTCTGAGCATAAGTATGATAGTGCTTTCTTTAAATTTTAAGTAACTCGGTTTGTAGCTTTGATTTTCTTGTTTCGATAGTTTTTGTAACATTAAAACTTTCTATATTGCTATAGCTAGCTAGGTTACGTATATATCGATCCCTACTTGTCTTTACAAAATTAAAATAATATTTTACTACAATTGTTTGTTTCTTTTTCATTAGCTATATTTTTGTGCACCAGTAATACCAAGTATGGGGTGCTGGTATACCCGATTCGATTTTATTACTCATAATGATCTCTACCAACCTACTCTCAAATCCAATTGTATGCCCAAAGTAGCGCAACTTTCATTATATATATATATAAATATATGGGCCTGGTAATATGAGGGTCGCGGGTTCGAAACCCCGTCCCACCAATCATGCTCGCCCTTTCAGACGTGGGGGCGTTATATGTGACGATCAATTTCACTATTCGTTGGTAAAAGAGTAGCCCAATAGTTGGGGTGGGTGGGGATGACTAGCTGCTTTCTCTCTAGTCTTACACTGCTAAATTAGGTACGGCTAGCGCAGATAGCCCTCCTGTAGCTTTGCGCAAAATTCAAAAAACAAAACATATATATATATACTATTATCCTTTTAGGTGCAAGAAAGAAACCACTTGGACTCCAGACGAAAGAGTTCTGGGAAATATTAGAGCGACAAGGGATTCTTAATCTGGATAAAGAAAGACATACAATAAAAGTAACAAATTATTCAAAAACACGCAGTAACTAAAGGCAGCATGTAATGGTTTATTTATAATTTTCTGCAAAACTACCCAATGAATCTATAGATAATGAGTACGGTAACAGTATCGGGTGTTTGCTACAGACCCCCGAAGTTTTCCTGCGGCTCCCAGTTTGAGATATCCTGGATTATAAGGAAGGCAGCTAGCTAGTCAACAGCGCCCATCACCAACTCTTGGAATACATTTGTTTGATCAATAACACATAAATACATATAAATGGAGCTAACGAAACAGATACAAGATATAAAAAAGACAATCGCTAATAATTTATAAGCCAACAAATGTTTACTATTTAGTCATTCAACTCTAGCTAGCCATAGTTTATCAAATGCAAATAAACAATAGGAATCTCTTTATAAATATAGAACTTTATATATGAAGCCAATAAGAATATAAACTGCAAAGTTTGTAATAAAGAACTTTTTGAAAACTATTATTAGTTTCTTAGATTTGATAGACAACAATATTTTCAGCTTTATACATGCAAAGACACCAAAGTGATACAAAACAGAGGGAGGGAGAATGTTTAAATGTTAAAAGATTAGAGTATTTAACACTGACGTGGAGAATGATACTGTTTATCCACTGTTAGGGGTGTGAAACATTTAAATTTTGTAAAACTGCATCTAACAATTAACTTTATTGATGCTGTTTTCTAACAGCATTTGATATCGAAACACGAAGCTAGTTTTTTTTTAGTGTTACAACATTGTGAATTTCCTAAAGCTAACAAAGACTTTAAATGCAATTTCACGATTTATATTACTTAGTGGCATGCAGAAGGAAGCAATATGAGAAATAAAAATCAATGTCAAGCACTTAATATCCCCAGAATAAGTAAATCGTTCGTGATCTTAACTTCTTTACCAACGTTCGAGTCGTGGTTCCTTAACAAATGAATATAAATATGTATGTTATACTAATAATCCAATAAATTACTCATGTAGCTCCCTTCTCTATGAGATAAAGGATGTGCATGTCATTAGGGTGAGCAAACTAGAAACTACTTCAGTATTCCTAACACAATAATGATTTCAATTCTAATTTTACATTTACGTAAAAAATTAGAAAAAAATAAACTATACATTATAAGACTTGATAAAGAATCTACTTCTAATCTCATTAGTTTTGCTCTGACGAGTCAACATACACGTGTTTAAAAGCTTTACAATGTGCTGCTCTTTGCCCAAAATATATATTATCTTATTGAACCCAACTTCTTTTATGCATAAATAATGCACCACAAACAATAAATCACGTTAAAAAAACGTTTTGTACTGCATTGAAACATCAAAGTTTCGCATTTCTTTAAGTAAACAATTAAAATTAAATTCAGAATATAATGTATCCCTATTTAAAGTATGTTAGTAATTGTTCTTTTAATTACTTTTTCACTCTATATCTTATATAAAATATTTCATACATTTTTGAATCAACAAAGGATATAAAATTTAATTCAAGTTTCTTTATTTTTTGATCTGTCAACAACTAGCAGTTCCCCCAGTTGATCGTATTGCAACGAAAAACCAGAATGACTTTGAAGCACTAAGTAATAAATATGAAATATTGACGGTAATATATATTTTAACAAGAAGTCTGATTTTTACACGTTTTTATCGCGTTTTTCTGTGCTTTATCCTTTGTGGCATCTGTGAGCAAAATATTTTTAACCTTCAATATACTTGCTAAAATGCGTTAATGTCTTTATCAAAATAGATCTTATTGTTGCAGTATACATTACAGCTTTCATGACTGTAGCACAAAGCTACACGATGGGTTATTTGTGTTCGGCCCACCACAGGTATCGAAATCCGGTTTCTAGCGTTGTAAGTCCGCAGACATACCGCTGTGCCATTGGAGGCCCCTTTCTTGACGTTAAATTCACATAAGTTTTGATTTTTATACATATTGTAATATGATATAAACAAAAAATATGGGATAGATAAATGATCCACCTTATGATTTGTGCCCCGGTGTTGAATCTTTGTATTGTTGCTGTGATTTTAATATATATATATATATATTTAATGAATTTACATTTAATTATATATATAAATATATGTATGTATAAAATCGTCGAGCCCACCAAAAAGTTGCAAAAATAAAGCAATTTACATATTTATTGAAATGCTTCTAACATTAAGTTGACAAAACACGATGTAGATAGTAAGTCACTCTCATATTTATTCGTTAAATATTTTCGAGTAATGTTCATAAGACAGCTAGATATTATTTGTCGCTATTTCACGTTTTAAGGAAGTAGTTCAATACTCTCATAATTATTCGTTAAATATTTTCGAGTAATGTTCATAAGCTAGCTAGATATTATTTGTCACTATTTCACGTTTTAAGGAAGTAGTTCAATACTCTCATATTTATTCGTTAAATATTTTCGAGTAATGTTCATAAGACAGCTAGATATTATTTATCGCTATTTCACGTTTTAGGGTAGAAGTTCAATACTCTCATATTTATTCGTTAAATATTTTCGAGTAATGTTCATAAGACAGCCAGATACTATTTGTCGCTATTTCACGTTTTAAGGTAGAAGTTCAATACTCTCATATTTATTCGTTAAATATTTTCGAGTAATGTTCATAAGACAGCCAGATACTATTTGTCGCTATTTCACGTTTTGAGGTAGTAGTTCAATAAAAACAACAACATATCTTATTTTGAAATATTTTAGAGGATTAATAGCTTCGATAATTTCATAATATTATAAAGTAACAGTAAGTCATATTTTATGAACACATTTCTTAGTATAGATATAAAGTATACTTTTTAAAAGGTTAAAACGAAACAACAAACTCGAAGATGAAATGCTTCACTTAGCACTTCTTGGTAATGGATTACATAACAGTTTTCGGGCTGTGAAAGGAGTAATCAGTTATACTTATAACTCCTTATACTGAGATTTTTTGCGAGTGATACTTCGCATCAGTTGTACTCATGTTCCTAAATCCTTTTTGAATCCTGTTCCTGTGTAATTGAGCATAAGTTATTTCGAAAATCAGCACATTACTTCTATGATCAGACTTAGTTGACAATTTATTGAATTTATTCCTAATTTCTTCGGATTTACAACGCTAGAAACCGAGTTTCGCTACCCATGGTGAGCAGAGTACAGATAGTCCATTGTGTAGTTTGTGCTTAGTTACAAGCAAACAGTATTTCTTTCTTAGTTTTAAAGAGATGTATCAAGTCAGAGTAGCATTTTTATGCCTTCCTCCTTGTGAAGGTACTTCAAAACGTGGATAGCTATTTCGTCTTGTATTTTTCCAAAGAAACAAATTCAAAGCTAAATATCACAGTACAAAGTATAAAGAATAATAGAAAATACCTTAAACAATTTTCTTTCCAATTGTTTTGCTTACCTTGTATTTTGCAAAAATGTAACTTTTCCAAAATGTATATCTTAAAGGATAGAATAATTATCCCGTATACCACAGCGTAATGTATGTGTATGAAAATAGTTTGTTATAAATCTAAAAGTTATTAATATATTAGGCTTCGTCTCACTGAATCAGCTAGAAATTAACATCAGTTACAGCGTAGCAGTACTCATATGCCTTTCTGATATTTTATACATTATTAAGAAACTAGAAATACGATTATCATGTGTTATTATTATTTGAATGATGTTTTACGAAAAACACATTAAAAACTGATTCATATTTCATCTATAAGTTTACAAAAAAAGAAAACGTTTTCATCATTTTATTTGTAGTAATATATTATCATTCATTCATCATGATTAGAATATAAACGGTTGTAGGTTGCATACGTAAAACGTGAAAGTGTATGACATTAAAGGAATGCCATCTTTGTCTATTAGATTAAAATTTATGTTACCTAAATGAAAAACTGAACAACATTTGGTTTGCTTGTTGATAAATTTTAGTATGTCTTGCTTTCTGTTGATATTATACTTATATAAGGTTCTATTATACTTCTAATATGATGAAGAGAAAGGAAATTTTAATTTATTTAAAACCTGTGTCAGAGGGTGATATTATGGAGTTTCAAAGTATGTGTTATTTGGATACGTACATTAAAAATAATGCTTATTAAGGGAATAGATGGAGGGTTAATCACAATTTGTAAAAACTATGTTCCAGGCCCTAAGCTATCATTAGAACCACATCATCCAATGTTTTTTATGAATTATTAAAGCCATTAATTTGGTACCTTTTGTTAGAGTTGAATATGTAAAATAATATAAAATCCTCAACAGAATTCTCTGAGTAAAATTATATTTATTCTGTTATAACATTTGCACTTTATAATCTTTGTGCACAGATTTTCATATTTTCTTAGAGCTATGAATCAAGTGTAACGAAATTTGATATATATCTAAGGCTAGCTACTGGAGTGTAATGATGAGAATAAACAGTTTCAAAATCTCTGCTTACATCATAAGGGTGTGAAGTTGGAGCGGTTTTGCTTAACAACAACCTTTCTTTTATATTAGTAATTGCTTCACTGCAACATTCTTTAGGTTCAATGTATAACAACAGTTTAGTAATAAAGAAGATAAAATGATAAAGTGGGGTAAACCTGTTGTTGTTTATTTTGTTGCTATTACCATTCATTTTCTGAGTCTCAAATAATATTTAATTGCAAGGACCATTAAGGTATTTTGTGGTACTGCTGTTTTATTTTCAAGTAACAATAATGACGCTTTATTTTTAACCAAAGAGAAAGCACATATGTTTTTAAAATAGTTCGGACTAATTACGAAACAATATATTTATAACTGCATACATGATATAACCGTGGTGTATACTCTAATTGTCATATGTTAAGTTGTTGTTTTGTTTGTAATTAAGCACAAAGCTACACAACGGGCTATCTGTGCTCTGCCCACCACGGGTATCGAAACCCGGATTCTAGCATTGTAAGTCCGCAGACATGCCGCTGTGCCACTGGGGGGCATATATTAAGTTTCTATAGTTACAAATATAAATGTTAGAATGGTTGAATATATTTTAACTTCAGATATACTTAATAAAAAAATAACGGTATGATTCTCATCAATTTTCTACATATATCTGCTGTTCGTATATTAAAAAATGAAAAATAAAAGCGAAGGATAAATATATTGGACAAAATATATCACTTTTCTGATTCTTCTTGTACAGCTTTTTACTAGATCTTATATTTAGACAGTGGAAAATCTCATGATATTAACGGAAATAATGTTTTGTTAAATTGAATCAATAATGAGCACATTCTGTGCGATTATTTTTTGTTCTTACATTATCGATTTTAGCTGAGTAAATAATTATGTATGTAATATGAGCACATAGATTGCAGGACTTCTCTTTATTAATAACTAAAATAATAAAAAAGCTTATCATGCATGACATTTCATGACGCATTTTAAAAATTGCTGCTTAAAATATCGCTTGTAGATTTTATTTATCTAATGATAGGTTTCTGGCATGTTTCCAGTTAATGAGATATAGAAGATCAATTGAAACTCTAAACTAACTCAAATACAGATTTCACACGTTACTTTTTTTAAGTACTGTAATCACTCTTACACTTACACACAGACACTTACACTAACACAAACCCATTTCTAAGAGATTTGTGTACTCAACAGCATCCACCATAAACACTTCGACTTCTCTTATCAAACCGATTAGTACAGTGTTTTCAAATTGTGTGTCGCGGTAAGTAACTAGTGGTGTCGCGAGAGTTTCATCAAAAGAATAATAATTAAGATCACACGACTTCTCTTATCAAACCGATTAGTACAGTGTTTTCAAATTGTGTGTCGCGGTAAGTAACTAGTGGTGTCGCGAGAGTTTCATCAAAAGAATAATAATTAAGATCACAAAAAATAACTATATATAAAAAAATACTGCACGTGACATCCGAGACGTCGTGGAAATCAAGGTAAGTGGATTATAATGCCATCAGTGAAAGACGTTTGGAAACCATTGGATTAGTAGGATTTGTCCATCTGTTGTAACGCATCTTTCTCGCGGAACCGAACACAAACCATGAATCTCCGGATTCATAGTCTGATCATGCTAATCATTAAAGTCCGCCAATTCGGCTACTTCGTTTTAGGGTGCTAGAGTTAATCAACAGATAGAAATATATGTATATCTTTTTTTCATTATTAGTACAGTGAAAATCATCAAGATAATAAATATATGTTTTCTGTAAAGAATCTTGTTAATTACAGATAAATTAAAAACTTTATGCGTTTTGTTGCATGCTTTGCTTTTAATACATTCAAAATCATAGATGATGTAAAACAATAATCGCAATCTGCAGTTATAAGATGATATATTGAAATATTTCAGTTATAATCCTGGAAATATCAAAAATGAGTATATCATACAAATACAATAACGTCCAATGCGTTAAAATTACTTACTTCATATTTTTTAAAGTTGATGGTTTGAATAATTGAGTCATCAATTTTAACTGAAACGAATACTATGATAGCGAGAAATGAACCAGAACTTTTCTTTACTAATTTATATATATATATATATATCTGATACCTCCAAATGGGCTTTTGCTTTATATATTTTTCAGTGTATCATCAACCTTCACAAATATAACAGCCAGTAAGGTAATCAACGCGCTAATATTTCTCAACTATAATCTTCTTTTAGAGAATACCAATTATAAAAGTCTTATTGGCTTTGAAATAGTTTTATAAATTATAATGATTAAGAAAAATTAAGCTCCCAACAGACTTAGAAATTTATTATGTATTAGGAAACTTAGTAAACTTAATATGTAAAGCTCCTCTCCTCTCGGTGGCTCAACCACAAGTCCGAGGAGCTTATAGCGTTAAAAATTGGGTTTCGATACTCGCGGTGGGCACAGCACAGATAACCTATTATGTAGCTTTCTAACAATAATAAGTAAAAATCCAAATGTGTCCGCAAAAGTGTCGTGAGTTTATAACTAAGATAAATTACATAGATTACAACAATCCTCTAGCCTTCAAATGTGGCGACATATGTGAAGTTGACAAATTGATTAAAGCAAGTTATAATAAAGAAAAATGAGGTAATGTTAAAGCCGAAGTAAGCTCACACAATTAGGTTATATATTATTAGAAACAAAATAAACATTGTTTGTGGCCTGATATGTACTATTATTATTATGCAATACGTGCAAAATATTATTGTAAAATTTATTATCTCAATTTTGAAATCTCATTATACATTTTTAATTCTTATATTATTAACGTTGGATTAACCATACATCATTGGCGATGTGGAAATTTTTTAAAGAGTTTAAGATGGTGCATATTTTACCTTCAGTATCATTTTGTGTTATTATACTAAATTATTATTTATTCAAAGAGCTATAATGTTCATTATATAACACAATATGCTATCAAAAAGACATATTTTATTTACTGAATTCTATGATTTTATGATGTTATTTATAGTTGCCTGAGACATATGGACGGCTTTTGCTATAGACCTTTGTGTTCATTGATTCGCACCTGCTACAAGACGCCACATTTGGCTTACCACGACTGTGGTACAGTTTCTTGCAGGTCTCCTCCTAGATGGTACTGGTGCCCCGAGTTAATCCATATTTCTATGTTTTTCCAATGCAATGATATAAGCCCTAGGGATATCCCCCTCTCGGACATTTTAAATCTCCGATCAGAACACATTTCATGATTTGAGGGTATGAATATTGTGCGTTAGCAAAGATGTTACACGCCTTTCTAAAAGTGATCAATGTTCGGTAAAATTACACTTCCTACGTCACGCTAAACAATGTCAAAATGTAGATCTAATAAATGCTGCTTTACTGCGACTTTACAATGGATTAGGTAGCATGTAACTTCCTGTTATATAATACTTTATGCAACTATAAAAAATCTAAAAGTTTGTTAAAGTAACGAAACTTTTAATATAGCAGCATAAAAGGTAGAATGTTATTATCGAGCTTTTGTTATGTCTTGTAATATTATAACAGTTAATCTTGTCAGTCTTTAAAAATCAATATATAACGAAGATAACCAAGTTATCTTGCAGTAAAGTAGATTTCTACAACAATGAATTGTTACAAAATATTTTAAAAGAATCCTAACAATGTTCATGGAGAGAATTTTATTATTGCACTCATTTTGTTATTTAGAGTAGATTCATAGATGTATTCTAAATCGCAAATTAGTTTTAACTTCATCTGATGATACTATACAACAATGGCATGTACTTCGTTGCCGAAAGTATAAACGAATGTAATGTACAGGATGTAAAATGTTTCACAGCCTTGACATTCATAACTGCTACTGTTCTGAGAGGAATGATATCAACTAGGATGCAACAGGAGTGTGTTTACTTATTTCTAAAGCTCACCTGGAACGTTGTTGTCTAAACTTTCGAATTAATCTCACGAGATGGTCTCAAAAATTCCTCATTAGCCAATTACTCATAACTCAGTGAAATGGTTTTCTTCACTCCAGATAATGTATGACCAATCGTCAGGATTAGAATACTGACTATTTTTACACTAAACAAGAAGGTACTAAATGTTATTGTGATGGTTATTTCAGCCCTTATCAAGGATTTTATTTATTTATTTGCTTGCAGTTAAGCACAAAGCTACACAAAGAGCTATCTGTGCTTTACCCACCACCGGAATCGAAACCCGGATTCCAGCTTTATAAGTCCACAGAGATACCGCTGTGCCACTGGGGGGGTCACTTATCACTCTTCGTTTCGTTCTAACAGTAGATTTGGCAAATTTAATGAGTAGTACAATAAAAGTCGTTTACGCTGAAAGTTTTTAATACTAGATTGTATTTCTGTGAATCAAAATCGTTATTTAGCGGGTTTTCTCAAGAGAGACGCGCTATACCAATATGGATGAACATCTTGGAATGAGTGTTTTACTGATAATGTATAAAAGTAATTTAACTATTCAATGTAAAACATCTGCTCGAACAATACAGTTGAGTAAGACTATATTATGACAGAACTAGATATGCTAAACCCATTAATTATCCATTCGTAAAACGAGATTTTTGTGCTTTTATTTTTTCATATAAATTTTATATCATTGTACAAAATGAAGATTTGTAATAGCCCAAATTATCCTTCGTTGTTTTCGTCGCTTTTACATAATTGATATGCATAGAGTCTTAGCCAGTCATTTCGGCTCTCTGGGCAAGTTTCACAAACTGCCCCTCACCCTTTTCTTCGTGGTCCGTGTATGTCGGTCTGCCAAGGTTCCATATAGTGTACTGCCTAATCTATTCACGGCACACATCCTTGTAGAACAAATTTGTTATTCATGGTCGCTATTCCATCAAAATGAAGTGTTTTCATAACATAGGATAGTTAATAAATATATTCTAATCAGTGTTCCGCATTTAATTGCAATAAATCTCAGTTTTTACTTTACTTTGTAGCAATGACAGATAGAGTAAACACCCGATAACCCTGTAGAGCATGCTCCCTGTAATGTATGATAGCCGGCAGAATTTTAGGATGTCTCGGAACATTGGATATGCTATTTCTCGAGCCATATTTTTTCCCATTTCTTAAGAACATATATATATATATATATTACGAAAGAAGTATGTAGCTAAATGAGTTGGTAAATACCACAATACTAGAAAATATAGTAAAATTATGATATATGTTATAACTTAAGAACGAGACGACGTAGTTGAAGAATGAAGGCGGGAACATAAGTACCATACCAAACTATATAGAGCAAGATATCATGCTTAATTTGGATGATAACTAAAAATTATAAGTTTTCCTATTTGCCTTCCAGTCTGTAGGAGTTCTGCATAACTTGTTGAAGAACAGACTCAGCGCTCGGACTGCGCTTCCCTTTCGGCTGCGCCATGGGCAACTGCTTCTCCCGCCCTACCCTAGCTACGGATCTGGATATGCATTTTTTTAGATAATGTAGAAATTAATTAATTTCCATTATTGTTAGTAACGTTATAGGTATCTTGTGAAATACGAGTTTAAGATTCAGTACACGATTTGTTTGGCTTCGCTCAGTATTAATTGTATCCCATAGTCTTTAATTCATTCGACAAATCTCTAAACCTCTAATAACAGTGCTACCTAAAATTTATTTATATAGGAGAGCACATTAAAAGAATTACAACCTGATATAATCAACTGGTTATCAAGCTATTCATGAAAGTTTTAGTAATTATTTACTTTACCTGGCTACCAACAGCAGACAAAAGGGCATCAGCAACATTGTTTGTTTGTTTTGAATTTCGTGCAAAGCTACACAAGGGCTATCTGCGC
>NW_013665652.1:1064099-1086408 GCF_000517525.1 Limulus polyphemus | reverse complement strand
TTTCTAGCGTTGTAAGTCCGCAGACATACCGCTGTGCCACTGGGGGGCAAATTTTTTTTTTTTATTATAAAATAATTTTTAAATGATAGAAATATAATTAAAGATGTGAACAAAAGAACTGCAACAAACTACTTATAAAACAGTAACAGGAAATTAAACATTTTTTCTTCAATCTTTCAGAAAACTTTAAAATAAACTTGCACACTTATTCCAAAAAAACAAATAAAATAAGTTTAATAAAGTTATGTGTAATGAGAATTTCTGTGATCCGAATCCCTGTCATTTTCGTAGGTGTCCTGGATTCGGAGAAGGGATCTTCATCTTTTAACAGTTGGGACTGAGACTTATATCCATGATGACAGATTCAGTGCCGCTCATATAGAAGGAGGTCAAGACTGGCCTCTCAAGATCAGATACCCACAGACCACAGATGCGGGGATGTACGAGTGCCAAGTTAGTTCCGATCCGAAAATTACATTTCTAGTTCAACTCAATATTGTCGGTAAGACACAGAGAAATCTATTATAGCATATATTTTCTTTGTTGAAATGCTTGGATAAAAATGAATTAACACCTTAATGTAAAAAAAAATAACAAAATAGATGTTTAAGTAGCGATAAAATAAATATTTTTCAGCTTGATGAAAATGTTTCTAAGTGTATATCAATTATACGAAGTCAAAGAGTTAACCTTGTGTCTAATTATTAGCAGGAGCTCGAAAATCTGGTTTCATACAATTACCTAGAGTGACTATATCCCGCGAGCTCTGAACAGTTTTAAAAGTTAACAGTTGTAACTCTCGAAACATTCCTACCAAACCGTATATTTCAGATTGTTAGGTTAGAAATACAGTTTCTTCCTTATTTTTATAGTACAAGAAAATATCAAGTTGTGTGCTACCATGTATTGTAAGAAAATATCAAGTTGTGTGCTACCATGTATTGTAAGAAAATATCAAGTTGTGTGCTACCATGTATTGTAAGAAAATATCAAGTTATGTGCTACCATGTATTGTAAGAAAATATCAAGTTGTGTGCTACCATGTATTGTAAGAAAATATCAAGTTGTGTGCTACCATGTATTTTGCATAGCTTTCTAATAACAAACACCGAAAGATATTTGCAAGGAAAAACATTCTTATGTATTTTAAGTTTTTTAATATGGTATATATATATATGGCACTATAAAGTAAGCGAATAAAACTCATGGCTACGTACAATTATTTCTGGGATAAATTGTTCATACTTACATTAACTCGCCATACCCTTCTCTGTACCTGTAATAGTTATAATATTAGATGTAGACTTTCGCAGGGTCTCCCAAAGTGTTCTGTTTCAAAAGTAAATAAAACCAAAATTAAGAGAAATTAATATTTTTATTTCTTGGTTTTAAAATTTTTTATGCCATGCTGTGTTGTAGCCTATAGAGTACATAATTGTTCTCGCGATTCATGTTTTTGTTTTACCAACCATAATGCCCTAAGATGAACAAAAAAAAACGCGGCCTGGCTAACTAATGAATGAATATTTGCTGTAAAATTCTTATCAATGCTATAAGTGTAGCTATCAGTCTGGCCGCCAATTTTGATTTCATTCCTTTCACACTCAATCCTTTTTTGGCCGCACCTTTTTTTCACACCTAAGGTGCGTTTGATTAGATAACAAAATGTTTGAATTGTTCATTTTGATCGATCTCACAATAATTACGTACTCAAATATTTACCTTTTCCTACTAGTAAAAGGTTTACAGAAGAGTACAGTCTAAATAAAACTACATTCTTATTATCTTATCCGATGATACAAATTGTAATAAGTAAATATTAGAGCTGGTAAACAGCTGTTACTTATGTTGTTGTTTTTTCAGTACCAAAGGCAGAAATTCTTGGTCCGCATCCAATGTATGTGAAGATAGGCAGTTCCATCAACCTTACATGTGTCATTAGTGAAAGCCCAGAGCCTCCAATGTTCGTTTTCTGGTATCACAACAAACGAATGATCAACTACGACAAAGAGGGAGGAGAGATATCACTGCAGAAGGCCAGCGATGATTCCGCCATCAGTACTTTGTACATAAAAAATGCTCAACCTACTGATTCCGGGAACTACACTTGCGGACCATCCAACGCCGAGGCCACTAGTATTTCCGTTTTCTTTCTACATGGTAAGAAATATTGTGTTTCATCCTAACAATAAAAATTTGCGAAAAGTGCAATGAAAACAAAAAAACTGACAAAAACGAGATAATTAATATGGTACACATTCAAGTCATTTATCGTGTCAATACCAATATTAACAACTTTCCATACACTTGGTAGTCATATAGATTAAGTATTTTGAATATTGTGATCATTCACAGTACGAATTATATACATGTATATTTTTTGTATGGTAATTTAAAATGTCTTTTGTTTGTTTGTTTGTTTTTGAATTTCGTGCAAAGCTATACAAGGGCTATCTGCGCTAGCCGTCCCTAATTTAGCAGTGTAAGACTAGAGGGAATGCAGCTAGTCATCACCACCCACTGCCAACTCTTGGGCTACTCTTTTACCAACGAATAGTGGGATTGACCGTCACATTATAACAACCCCCACGGCTGAAAGGGCGAGCATGTTTGGTGTGACGGGGGATTCGAACCCGCGACCCTCAGATTGCGAGTCGAGTGTCTTAACCACCTGGCCATGCCGGGCAAACAACAGAAATATAAGGGGTGTGGATATTTTCCGATGAAACATACAAAGAATATATAGAGTAGTTTCTACAAAACAACCTTTTTTCAAATTATCTCTTAACTAAATGAGCCCTATGTTACCATAAACCTAGTTAAGTTGAAGAATGTAACTTAAACACAAGACATATTAAATCAGATGCAGAATTCATGAAACTTATGCATTTATAATATCAAACGAAAAAATAATCTCCCGTATTAGTCATTAAAAAAGTTCGGATTTTAAGGTTAAAGTTATTCGTTATTTATATCGGTGCTTTTCCTAAAAGAAAGTTCTTAAAAATCTATAAATAAATGGGTATGATACTAAATTGCTTAATCCAACTGAAAATGAAGAATTTTGACTTTTAGAATTATCCTAAAGATCTACATTTGGGGGGAAGAGGATTTAAATAATATACCTTAACGTCGATAAATGTAATTTTCATTCATTTTGGGAATATGAACTTTTAATGTAAGCGCTTGTTATTCAGAGGCTTTTGCTTACATTATATATATATATATATATGGAAATGCAGCAACTGACCGAAAGCAATGGTGGATATTAAAATATATGTACATAGAGTGTGGAAATTATCTTCAGAAATACGTTTGTGTGTAAAGTCTCCCTTTGAAGTCAAAATATGAAATCTAAGTAAAACTTATAACTAAAAATTATTTATGTTTTAAGAGTTATAAAAAGATGATTATTCAAAATTCATTTGAATGAAAGGCTGGCACAGCTAGAAGAGCGGTAGCGACGTGAATATAAAAGGAACTAAATTTAAAGTTTGAATCTATCTGAAGAAATGTTAGTCTTATAATCAATGTAAATCAATTATTAAGTTTTTGAAATTTCAATCTTTCAGTTCACACTGTGTCTGACAGCAATATCCCAAGAGTTTGCGGTGGGTGGCGTTGACTATCTGCCTTCTCTGTAGTTTATCATTTCAAAATTAGAGACGACTAGTGCAGATATCCCTAGAGCATTTTTGGCGTGAAATTCAACAAAAATGAACCCGCTCTGAATTTATAATTTGATGACATTCCTTTTTAAAACATTGCGATAAATCTATACTTTGATGTCTCTAATTAAATATTAATATATATGTATATGCCTAAAATCATGTTAAACCGTTAACGTTCAGAAATTAACTTTAGATGGTGAATTCTTATATTAATAAAAGAAAACTTTCTATGAAGTCCTTTCAGATAGATCTCAAGTAAAATTGACATTTGCTTGCGAAATTCATTAAAACTTTACTTGCTAAATTTGAAATGTAACTCTTAGTTCGCAAAAAAATGTAATTTGAATGAAACCAAAGTAATTAATTTTTTCTTCGTCTTAATTTCTACTGTATTTCCTATAATTCCATATGATAATAGCTTATCACGAAGTTATTCCCAGATGCGAAATATCAGAATTCGTGCTTTTTTTTCATTTACCTCTAATGAACAAACGTTAATATACATATATGTTGTCAAATTGCTAGTTACATGGGTCTGTAAACGTTTATAATATATTACAGATAACAAAATGTTCATTATTTTCAATACAATTTCATCTAGAGGTGACTAGATATAATTATAAATATTAATATGTACAACATTTTTATATGAATTTCTTGTTAAGAGTTCATGTAACTGGATATACTAGTCTTACTTGATCTCCTGTATATATCATACATGTTGTGTTATAACCTGAACCAATTTTAAGGAAGATTATTCAAGTTGGCTTTGGTTTATTATTTAGCAACAACTAAGAAATAATCACAGTGGATTACAATGTAATGGTTTTAAGTACGTTATAGTACTTCGCCATTTTCGTATCACATATTGTACCAGAGGTAAGAAACATATTTTGATAAACTTGTTCAGGCATATAAAGTTTGTATTATATTTTTCTTTAATTTTATAATCATTGAAAATTGATGAAAAAAATATACATGAGAAGAAGTTCATTTAATAATTCCAACTTAAATGCATAATAAATAAGGTACATCAATCCTTTAAGCTGACCAAAATGTTATTGACCATATCTCTGATTAATTACAATTTCTAATTTCATAGCTTCAGTACTTACTGTTCAAGATGGATATTATTTTTACACTTGTTTTATCTTTGAATATTAATGTTCCCATTATTACATAATGTGTGCCCGAATACTAAATGCATTTTCAAATAAACTATCAAAACGATTTTATTATTACAATTGCCTGGAAAATATAAGTATAATTAAATAACTATATCTACATTGTATTTTACACCATCCACACGATGTCTTGTATTGTATTGTTTTGTATTTTTTAGTTGTTTTTCGAATTTGCCCAAAACGAAAGAAACAGATGGTAAGTTTCTTCAAGGTAAATTGTGCTTCTTATATATATGTCTAATATATATATATATATATATATCATGAAGTTGGATTAGTATAATGTGTATTCGTTTATATATTATATACAAACCTAGAAAGTGCAATATCGGCTTCTTTCCTCGTTATGAGTTGCTGATCAATGTATTTTTGTTTTCGTCATCAAAAGGACTATCTTATAAAAACCAATTCATCCACTCATATGAGATTAGAGAGTGCTTACTACAGTGACCGAATTTCTAGACACGTAACTATGGTCTAAGAATAGATCTTTTGGTAATGTGTTTTTGTGTGAGATGTCCATATGTTACAATGAGAAATGAAGAAAAGTGATGAAAGCACATAAAACAAATATATAGTCAAATATTCACTATGTTTGATGCATTAGTTGTGGTATTTTATTAGTTTCTTTTTTAGCTTTATTAGATACATTTATACCGTATAAAAATAAATTGTTATTCAGTTATTTCTGAAACAATAAAATAGTTTCAAATTCTCTTTAAAAAAAAATCTCAAGTTGTTTGATATATTCATCTGAATCAGTCATAAAACTGGAAAGAATGATAACTAACAAGAAAATGGTAAAAAAACACATGTGGAACGGAAAGATGTAAAAGAAAATGAACAGGTTAAAAAGTGTTTGTCAGATCTGCTGAACACTTTCTTACACAAATAATGCTACAGAAAGTGATCTATGATAAAGATATAATGATGAATGCCTAGGCCGAGGTTAAGGGAAGTTGTTCTGCAGCTCTATTTTTACTGTAGATAGACATGTTCCCTCCCACCCTCATCCTAACATTCTTTCCAAAGCCTATCAACTTTGCACGGATGGCGACTACCGAAGCAACTTAATAGCACTGAAGTCTTATTGGAGATGTCTGCAAATGATCAATCCCAATTTGTACTCGTGTCTTACGGAGGAAATTTGAAGTTGGTTTGGACATGTAGCTGAATGATCTCTTGGTGCTTTTCTGAGTTATAATAATTTTATCACATTAGGCTGGTAGCACGCAAGGTTAAACTTGACATTTTTCTTGACCCTCCGCATATTTAACTTATGACTATAGCAGTGAACTGCAATAAAAAACCTTCGAGATATGCTCTGTACCATTGTTAGAGTCTTGTATCACCAACAGGATAATTAGTATGGCGTTTTTTGAAGACAATAATTAGACATATTCTTAGTCCAGTGTGTCGACAAACGCCCATCTATCACATGCTAAAAACCACTTATACAGTTTTCGGCTGTTGGTTTTCTGTTTGACTATGTTTTCGGGGAGAAACAAGTCACCAAACACGGCCCTTTTCTCGTTTTTTTCACACATAACTCAGTGTAAACCATTATTTTTACTGCTCCAAGAGACGTTTATGCTTCAGCTTTACAAGCTATTTTTTTTACCACTTTCAATGTTTCCTTGTTATTCGGAATGGAATGTAATCTTTTCAGAATGGATTGATTTTAGGTGGCATTTATACTAGAAAATAACTCCACTTAAAGTGGATTAGTTGTTACCATGCGTTGGGGATTATAAAGATATATTTTAGATACAGATTTAACGTGAGGTTTATGACAGATGAGCTGTTTGAACTTAGCCGTATTATGCAATAACTAGAAATCCACGAATGATATGTCTCAAAACCATTGCGATTTTGGAAATTATTTTTATGTTTATAATATTTGAGTAGGCTCAATATGTAGGTTGAGAGCTTGTGAATCGTGAGTAACAAGAGTAGGCTACTTAGGACTAGTGAAGTTGATCAAGAGATTCCACTACTTGGTAAAACCTCAGGTTAAAAACAGAGTGAAAAAGGCATGTTATCTCTTGCACTGTATATTCTGTTCCCCATCAACATTGAAATTAACTATACTTTACAAGCCGTCTTTCTTTTTCATATCCATAAATATAAAATGTGATCATACATTCATACAAACTGTATTATTGTTCTGTGTGTATCTATCTACCCGAAACTTCGTACATACTGAATAAGACATAAGTGTTTCTGTAAGTTATAGTAATTTACAGCATCAAATTTTAGAAGCTAATACTGGTACCGAAAATGTTGGTCATTATGCACTTAGTGTTTCCAAATGATCTTGTAAATGTAAGTACTGTTACAAAGATAAAAATAGTAGTAAAAAATAATAGTGTAAAACAGCATGCAAAATATCTTTCAATGTTATTTTTCTTCTAATACGACAGTTTTGTTTGGAACAATCTCATCTTTTAAATAGACAAAACATTCAAGAAGAGCTACTTATTCGGTTAAACATCCTTTATTAATTATTTTCGAGAAGTTCATCCATACCCGTTTCAATCAGGTTATTTACGAGTTGTGTAATAGGAAAATACTGCTTATAGCTATTTGTAAATTTAATATACTGATGCTGCCATAATTATAAACCATGTTGATGAGAATTTTTATAGTCTAAATGAATGCTCATTTTGCCCTTTTTTTTCTGTGAAAGTGTTCAAAGCCAGCTAATATAATTTTTAGGCGCGGCATAGCGGCTCATAGAATGTCTCCGAGTTTTTTCAAGTACAAACTTTTAGCTAGCCCCGTGATTTCTTGATCGATTTGTAATCTAATTACAGTTTTGGACTCGGGAGGCCAAACCCTTTCGACTGATATATTTGACCATGCCCAAGGGCTCGTAGATTAATTTAGTCTAATCCTGCCGAAAAGCATTTGAATTTGAAGGTAGGCTGGTAGAGATTCTGATGAGTAATAAAATCGAATCGTGTATACGAGCGCCCACGCTTGGTACTGGTTGCGCACAAAAAATCTTAATAAAATGAAAAAAAAAAGGTCTCATAGATTAATTTGCTCTAATCCTGCCTAAAACAATTTCAAGTGCCACGGCTATTGAGGATTCCCTCTTGTTTTGGTGTTAGCATGAAAAAGTGCACTGAGAAATAGTTCCTGATTTTACATCAACGCTTATACTTCACCGTTTTAACATTACTAACTGTATTTATAAAACTTATCTAACAACACTGTAAATAAAAGTTTCCGGAACAGTAGCAGAAATGATAGGGCACTTTCTAAGAACCATAACCGGCATGTAGTCTTTTTTTCTGAAAATCTACAGGAATATGGATTCTTTCATGAGGACTCCAAAAGCTATGATTGGTTTTTGTTAGTAAAGATAGGTGACGTTTACCCTAATTCAGACAATGGTCATGCCATGATAAGTCGGTTAATATGAAATTCATCATTCTGACGTTGCATGATAAGTAATATCAGCAGTGATATCACAAGTCAGTTATTATGGTATAAGAAAGGTTAGAGAAGCTTCGGCGGAGGAGGTTCTGTCAAGCGTCAAAAACAAAAGTATGACTGCTGATCGGATCGGTACACTTACGGATATATCCGAAGACTTGCCCTCAAATTGGGATGAAAGCAGAAGGAGGAAAACGATTCACGATCTGGTAAGGATAAAAGAAAAGAGGCGTACTAAAATAATAGCTTGACCGTCACACTTTGGTAGGACAGAAACACTTTAACAACTCGGGCAAAAGTAAACAGTATGCAAAATGATCCCTGGGTCGTGCCCTACACAACCACATACTTCACTCTTAGGCTTTCGGATTTTCGGATCTGTTGGAAACTCAAACACATACCAAAATTTTCTGCCGTTGAAAATGAGATTAAAGCTGTGTAACTTAATTGAAAAACATTATTATATGCAACATATTTTCGTTCGAATTTTCAAAATTTCGTAGAGCTGTTAATTTTAATGATTACTAAATCGTAAGTTATTCTATTAAGAAGGCCTTTTTTGGCTATCGCACATATCTCTATGCCATACTAGAGACTTCTCATTCTCCAAAGTTGTACATACAACCAATATATTTTCTACAAGTGTTTCTTTAATAGGCAGTTGCCGCCCATTTCACAGTTAACTCAATATGAATACTACATCTAAACTATCTATCATAGAATTGTACACATATTTTTAAAGTTTTACCATTTACGAAATAAACAGTTTTACGGCATAAGATTGCAACAGAAATTTTTGTGATGGGTTATTATGTTTTTAAAAAGAGTGAGAAAAAACTACAAATATGCCTAAGAAAATATTTTATTTTGCCAAAGAATCATTAAACCAGATAGAAAAGTGCCAAGAATATGTTTTTCACATTTTATGGCTAAGGGCTGATTGAAATCTCTAAGGAGTTATTATTTGTGGTTCGGTATCGCAAAAACAAGTTCCGCGCTTTGAATTTGTGAAAGCACTATAATAGTGTCGCTCAAGTGCTGATTTTAGCCAAAAAAAAAAGGAGTAACCCAAGACTTAGCAGTGAAAACTGTTGAATTGTTGCCTTCCCTTTAGACTATAAATTCAAATTTAATGGCGGCTATGCGCGAAAATTGAGACTGTTACCAAAACTGGTTGTATAGAAAAATAATACATAAATTGATTACAGTATTTTTTAATACGGACATGTTTTTTAAAACAGTAACTATATATATAAATATGTTCGTTAACTGAATATCTTTATATGTCATATCTATGTGCGACGAACAATTTATAAGTGAAATTTCAATCTCTATAATGATTTTCAAGAGGATAGTTTTGTATACTTACATAAATGTTGTTGTTTTTCTCATATTAAATATATTCTGTTAAATTGAAAATTGTGAATCGCATAAAAAGCATTTTTATCATGCAATATCCGGTCACTGAAAATGGTATTCAGTTATAAGGGACTGTTTGTTTTTATAATTAACATCAGTTGACTGACAAAAATAAAGCCGTGAACAAACAAGCATTAAGATTGTGGACTTCATTCATGTAGTGGAAAATAAAACCGTTTCACAAATTTTAGTCTGTACAGATATTAACAATAAAGCAATAGCACTGAAATGTAACGTGAAATCTTAGGCAAACGACAAAAGGGCAAAAAGGCAAAAGGGTTTCTCTTTATCATGCTACACCGGATTTACAGCGCTTGAAAACGGGTTTCGATATCCGTGGTGGGCAGAGCACAGATAGCCCATTGTGTAGCTTTGGGCTTAACTTCAAATAAACAAAATAATACTACACCATTACTCATTATTGTAGATATTTTGTTCGTAAACTCCAGGAGATTGACTTTTGGCAAGTTATTATTGAACTTTCAGGTACGTATTTTTATCATATCACTATGATACATTTCGAAACTCGCAAAATTAGATTTTTCCACAATTTACATATAGTGTTTTTAGTGAATTCAATATTGTAGTATCCGTATTATAAATATAATATATATTTTCATTATGTACCGACATTTCTAATTTTTTAAATCATTTTTACTCATGTTTTAAATACAACAGTTGTATTATTGCTCATGATAAACCACAATAGAATTACAGGTTTCATGGAGTGATTTGTTGTTTTAAGTGGAAAAGTCGTTTGATAAATTAACCGAAAAGGGTATAGAAGAGCATACTTAGAATTAATAATAACTCCGACTTTTTTCAGACTAAGTATCTCAAATAATCCTATTTAAATGCAAAATTATTTTTCAGGTAACTACTAAAAGCACATAATAATAAATTAGCGACATATTACATGTCGTCCCTGCTCCAACACAGTGAAGATTAATTGAAATAATAACCTATCTACTGTACGTAACACCTTTACAAGTATCATTAAATGTAGCAGTTAGTGGGGATCAGTTTTATTAACCCTCACTTTCATTGAGTAACGGAACAGATGAAAAACTCTATTGAGAATTACTAACTGTATAGAATTTGAAAAGCTCTACTAATTTTATAGCTTAAATTAGTTTAATAAAGAGTATTTGATTGTTTGATTTCTTAGTAGCTTCTAACTTTCGTTTTGGAATGAAAAATAATTATTAAACATTATAGGAATTAGTGTATTTATTCTATGGCTGAGAAAAATAGTATTTATTTGTTGAACTTTTTGCAAACAAGATGTATACCTATAACAGTATATTCGGTCTATATTTAATTCGTATATTAGGATAATTCTTGTAAATTTATGTTAAGATTACCAATTGAATTTTAAAATGCTCATGGAAAACTTTATTATGGCTGACTGCTATGTTTTCAGATGTTTTGTGGCGTACGTAAAATAACTTTACTAGCATTTAATTCAAAACGAGCTAGTTGACTTTCATACAACACGCATACATATGATATATCCATTTCAAATGTGCTTTAATGATTAGTATGTAAATAATACTTTAAATGCCAATTTGCTTTTCAATAGCGTTGTTCTTCCTTAATTTCACCGATAGGCTCCTAGAATTGCTATCTACCAATGCTGATCCACAAGAATTTTATATAATATAAATCTTAATGGACAAACAACATCAGTCAGAGAGAAAGCTATGGTAACTGAGCTGTTTACGCGTATATCTTAGTTTTATATTGTATGAAGTAGTTTTATAATCGAGAAATCTAGCTATGTTTTTAAAGCTATTTTTTCAACGTTTTTTGGACTAAAAAGGCGTGGTTCCGTTTGAACTTATCATATAATCTACAGAAAGCAACAGAAGCTGAGTTACAATTAGTCTTAATGTTAGATGTAAGTTACCTACTCATGCTGATTTGAATCAACGAGAATCAGCTGTGTAGTGTAAGAGTACATTAAAGAGGAGGATGTAATATGGTTTCATGAATTAAATATTATTTTATATTAGATTACACTCCATAAACTTCAGAGCATCCTTATTCTTGTAATTTGATTTGTTTCCGTGAAATTACAGTGTATTCACTAACTGTGCTAAAGTAGGAGATACAAAAAGAAGTGCTCATCACATATTACTCCTTTACTACATTTCTTTATTCAGCTATTACAGCCTTTCAGAAATACGGCATGCATCCTGAGAGAAGGCCGTAACTTAAACATATTCAACTTCTTGAAGGAAAATGTACATTACATTCTATTAACTCATGCGAACCTTTTTTTAAATAGAACTTTTAATGGACAGAGATAGTGTCATTTAGAATGTAAGGATCATTATATAAACTTACTGTGAAATAAATATGTTGTCTGAGAGAAGAACTCTGATCTCATTATTAGTATGTAGTAAAACAGATCAAGGTTTAGAGAACACTGTTTGAAAAAAAATGGGTCATTTTACTGGAAAAAAATATCAAAATATCATTAAATATTTATTCTTACAAAACGTTCTGTACAGCCAACGTATAAAAGACAAATAATTTATTTCGCCTCTTTTGCAAATGGAATAATTAAAAAAATGAAATTAAAGCAGTCCTTTATGTTTATCAATTTCTCTAAATGTCAGGTATTTGAAATTGTACTGAAAAGAAAACAAGTAAGAATGTCAATGAAGTCCCCCAGTAAACCAGTAGTTAGTTTATGGAATTACAACGCTAAATTTGGGGTTTATTCCCCACAATGGACAGTGTTTGATTTTGTTTGTTTTGAGATTCACACAAAGCTGTACGAGAACTATCTGCGCTAACAGTGTCTAGAGTGAAGGCAGCTAGTCATCACCACCAACCGCCATCTATTGAGCTACTCTTTTAACAATGAATAGTGGGGTTGACCATAACGTTATAAGCTCCCACGGCTGAAAGGATGAGCATGTTCGGTGAAGGGAATTCGAAACCCTGGACCCGAAGATTGCGAGTCCAGCGCCATAGCCACCTGGCCATAGATAAAATGTAGATACACCATTCTGTAGCCTTGCATTAAAAATTCAAAACATAAAACAAATCTGAGAGAAATGTTACGGCCCAATAAAAAAAATTATTTCATTTATAGCATCAAACAGCTTATTCATTATATCTTGCCTCCCAGTGACATAGCGGTATGTCTGCGGACTTACAACGCTAGAAACCGGGTTTCAATACCCGTGGTGGGCAGAGCATAGATATCCCATTGTGTAGCTTTGTGCTTAACTTCAAACAAACAAACAAACATTATATCTCAATTTATATACAGTGCCAAATTAAAAAAAAAAATAACATGAGCCGTAAAATATATTTATTTATATTTCTGCCAAATACAAAAAAAATAACTCTATTGGCTAATTAAATATTTCATCTGGTTTATACCTTACTATTCTATTATGAAAACCACACATTAGTACTAACTTTGAAGGTTGAAGCGAACTAAGAAATCTTTATTTTACATTTTGTTCTTAAAATGTAAATAATTACTTTCATCTAGCAACTTATTAATAATAGATCTCGTCAAGTAGATTATACTAAAAACGTGAATTGATTTTGTAACAAAAAACACATTTTGAGATTAAAAATCGCACCCACCAACTGAACATTCAGAAATTATTATTATTTTTTGGAAAGATCGACTGAGGAAATAAGTTTGCATGGAGACACATATCCATCTATTATTAAAACTGGTAATTGCTTAATAATATCAAGTGTAAATTCATTACTTTTACATGAGGCCAGAAATTCTGATTATTCTTTTTTAAGCCTTCTTACTTACACTCAAGACATGAAAATATAGACCAAAATAAGAAACCCGTTAATGAATTATTTTTGATATACACTGTGATAATGTATTCATAACTCTCAGGAGAGGTATTGCGTAAATACGTAAACCTGTCGTCTGAATTTCGTCTCTAGATAATATAGAGAATATATAAGGGTATATATATATATATATATATATATATATTATTTTGTAATTTTTACACGTTGATAAAATAATTTAGCAAATGTAGCCATAATTTCCTGAAATTATATTATATTCCGATCCATTCATATATAAAGATTAACTAAGAGAATATCCCTATCCCTAATGAATAAATCTCAACATAACATACACAAGAACATGACACATTTTGTAGTCGGATGCAAAGAATCAGCTGTGTATAAATATCTGGAGTTCGTTTAGTAAACCATTGAACTGTTAAGGAGATGAGAACGACCAAAAGAAACCTAGATCCTATTGTCCTATTCAAGTAGACAGGTCTTAAGCATTACCAACTCATCCAATCTGTAGAAGGTCGAATGCAACTGAAGACTGTTACTGACATATCTGTGAATGTGGTCATTCGACGAACAAACCGAGCAAGGGAGGATTGGCTGACTGTGTAGATTCAGGATATATACGACGACAACAACACCTAATATACGAAAAATACACATTTTACAAGATTTTATCTTCTATTGCTTATATGTATGAACATCGAAACATACGTGTATGTATTATTAAAGAAAAACAAAAAAAATGAAGAAAACCTTCCGAGAAAAGTATGACTTTTAATTGAACGAATCATCATAGATGAAGGAAACCTAATTTAGACTAAACTATCAAAATTAGCATTGACTAAGACTTATTACGTATTACAATTTATCCCGGACGAGCCCCAAATTTATTACGTAACGTATTATAATTTCGAATAGCCTAAAACTGAGTTAAATGATAATTTAGATTTAGAAATTATATAAACGTCGAATGTATCCACTTTATGATACTTGCCAACAAGATTGATACACACAGATTTTTAATACAAATATATTTTAATGTACAAACAAGAACACAATTTACAATAACGGTTATTACAAATAATGATCTATGAACAAAAGTTTTACAAACATACATCAATATTTAGTCCTCTTGTCTGGAACTTCCTCGAAAACTTATCGAGGGTCGCGATGACCGAATTAATTTTGAGTAGATGTAGATACAATTCACTTAAGAGGGAGCTAACTAGCTCTGCGTTCTTCGTTATTTACCAGCCACACACCGAGTTGTCCACCGATGAAGTTATATAATGTTTTCGTAAAGTACTAACGTCCGATATGAATCCGCTGAAATTAAGTGGTTTGTAAAATTCGAAATCTATAAACGTCCTTGGTCAAATATCTGAAGTTCCCAATTAATAAGCGTTATATCAATCACAGTTATAGCTTCCAGATTTTATAGCACACCAACTACAGCAAACCAGTAATATATACTGTTTTTTGGTGCGTCGCGTTAGTTATATTTATAAGCGTGTGGATAGTTCCTCGAAATGTCAGCTTACTCAAAAATATAAACGTACACCAGTGTTTACGTACACACATATATTGTTGATTCTTACACTTGAAAATTTTCTACAATTTTAGTGAATAGGACGGAATTTCGCAATATAGGTTTAACAGTATAAATTATGTACATTTCTACATATAAATTTAACTTAAACAAGCATCATATTAGAATAAGTATGTGATAGTAAATCCGTCACAGACTGTATATATGAAATGCATGAAATGCTGTTAGTATTTGGGTAGTAAGTTATTAGAAATTGTAAAATCCTAATATACACATAAATAAATTTCTACTGAGCTTAAACGTTTACGGACCTTTCTATGTATTCGTAAAACCCCTAAAAAACTGACGTGAAAAACCTTATTCTAGTTGCAATGACACTATACGAAGTAGACGGAGACGCCTAAATTAGGCCAAACATAGTGTTTACTTACACTTAATGGAACATTTATAAAGCTATAAGATTAAATTCTAAGCCGTAAGTTTTAATCCCGAAGACTTACCGCATACTACCAGCATCTTAAAAACCAATTAATTATATTAATACAGTATGTGCACAAAGGTTAGAACAATCGTATATAAATTGTTTCAATAATATGGTTTTAACATTTATAAACTTCATAAACAGTCTATCTATTTACTATGTACATGTATATATACATATATATCCTAATGATGCAGCAGAAGCTAGTCGGTTGCAAAATTAGCCAAGATAAGAACATAAAGGGTTATATATAAAGTATTAGAATATATTAATCGATTGCATATTCTATGTAACGTCATGTACTGAACTCATATCCTTGTGAACTCAAGAATAAGTTGATGAAAAGAATACTAACATTAGAAATGTCATTCCAAGAAGACCAAAAGTATACATTAATTATTAAAACTTGTGTGTAAGATTTAAATTCATAGGCCTGTTAAAACGATATGTTTAACACACACAACAACAACAACATCAAAAATGCAATATGCTAATCTTTGTTAAAAGTATCGGAACAGCTTTATATTTGAATATTTTTTTCATTAATAGTTGATGTTTCGTCCAGATGTTTCGTTCCTGAAATCTTTAACAATGACCTTTTTTCAACTCGTTTTGGTTATTTGTTTGTTTTGAATTTCGCGCAAAGCTACACGAGGACTATCTGCGCTAGCCGTCCCTAATTTAGCAGTATAAGACTAGAGGGAAAGCAGCTAGTCATCACCACCCACTGCCAACTCTTGGGCTACTCTTTTACCAACGAATAATGGTATTGATCGTCACATTATAACGCCCCCACGGCTGAAAGGGCGAACATGTTTGGTGGGACGGGGATTAGAACCCGCGACCCTCAGACTGCGACTCGAGCGCCCTAACCACCTGGCCATGCCGGGCCTCAACCAGTTTTATTAACTAATGATGGAAAAAATGTGATACAACATAAAGGCTCATAAAGGCTGATTTGAGTGATGCACATTGTAATCATTTTTACAAAAGCAACATCTTTTATCCTTAATATTTAAGAAATGTTCCTAAAACACCACATTTTACTTAAACCAATTGTATTAATAGGGAAACACCAATTAAATCATAGAATTTAATTTCACATTTCTCGTTTTTTCTCCCTTTTTCTTGGTCTTATTGTGGTCTAGTGGTTAAATTATCGAACTGGGGATCTCAGGGTCTCGGATTAAAGACTTGGTGCTGTCAAACACGTTTCGTACTTTTCACTATGAGTGTGGTATAAGAATGACAGTCATTCCCGTTATTCGATTAGAAGTTGTATTTTCAGATCGCAACTAGGAACAGATATACATGAGCCAGAGAGAAGTTTCAGATTGCTATTTACTTCATGCGTACACCAATGTAGATTATGTGAACAAATAAATAAACTTTTGTTTCTAATAAATAAACGTAGCATTAACTTTTTGCTAATGATTCAGATAAATATCTAACCATAAAAATACAGAACCAGACTTATAAATTTAAAGTAAGTAAAAGTTAAGGATGTTTAATAATAAAAGTGTCCTAGAAAAGTCTTATTGACAGAAAAAAAAATCAGATATTAGGTGCAGTGAATAGTAACATGACATATGAGAAAAGTTCATAAACATGGCTTGCACTGTATATAATTTTAAATATTTTCTTCTCTCACTAATAAAGCTGTCTACATATACAAACATCATATCATAGTACTATTATTCTTCTCAGGTGGATTTGCCAACGTTTTCAAGCAGGTTGCAAAATATCTTTTTCTTAAAATTTATCTTTACCAGTTCATTAAATATCATTAAATGTTTTTATTTTGCTAATCCTCTTTCTTCATGTATTTCTTCCAGAACAATAATAAATAAATTAAAATCTGGAAGTTTACATAAGTCGTACGTCACTAAAGATACAATAAACTGAATAAACATTGATACAGTTAGTACTAACTTCTGTTTTTGTTCTTTTCTATTAGTGTAAAGATATACAATGGATTATCTGCACTCTGTCCACCATGAAGAATCGAACACCGGATTTTAGCATTTTAAGTTCGTAAACTTAACTCTGACCCACTGAGAAACTGTTAACTTATTTGAGTCAGTTAGTTATGTGAGACATTAACAACAATAAATATTCTCCACTGTTGATCGCGCTGGGAATTTATATCGAATTTATATTCAGCAAAGTAAAATTAAAGTCGTCCTGTAACGTAAACAATTAAGAATGGGTTATAAATTTAGTAAGCGAATTATTAACCAAAGAACAGGATGGAGGTATCCATTAAGTTTAAACATTAACCAAAACGTATATCTGTATATAAGCGTCATTGGAAAGAGTTTTGTATAATCAACCTATAGTATCTTTCAAGCAAACGATTGTTTTTGAACTTCATATCAATATTTAATGCAAGCTTTCCAGGATTTACAACTAAATATTTCACTATTTGAAAAATGAATTCAATTCCCGAAGTTTCTTAAAAAAACAAAAATGCATTTATAAATATTATTTCTGTAACTGTATAAAATATTTAATCACTAATTCAGTGATATTTTTTATTATTTTAGCTTACAAGTAAAACTAGACACAGACGTTTTTACTTCGAGCTGGAAATCTATAGAAAATTTTAACGATTTGATATAGCACTCTTTCTTTTAATTTCTAAGATTTTGTTCCGCAATTCAGTCATTCATTAGAAAATATTATATTAAATTTTTCGGACATAAGTTAAAATTTACAGGTTTACTTCAACCATTAGTAAAACTATATAATTGATTAACGTATCAAAATTTTAGTGGAATTTTGTTTGCTTATATATTAATTATATTACATGATTTTGACCTATGATTCGTCACTTATATCTAATTATTATCAGGTACCAAAATGTTGTCAATCCTACATATAAATACAAGTTTCACTATGTGATGGTTGTATCTTTCTTTGATTCAACTCATTAGCTTTATAACAATCATTAAAGGAAATATTCCAATTTTATATGTTTTTCGGAAAAAAAAATATTTCACTTGTACTTTGTATTAAAATACTCAAACAAAAGATACAAAACAAGTTATTGCTGATTTTGATAATAAAATTATTTTTAAAGGTGAAGCTTGAAAATCATTGTTTTAGGTTTCTGAAACCATATGTTAATGTGTTTTCAAGTATATGTAGATGACAGAAATGATGACGAAATAAAGTGATATAATTTCATAAAAGTTACATTACGTATAATATAAGTAAGTTAATTTTTATCATAGTATCCTGATAAATCTTCTGAAAATACTATAATAGGTGTTATGTATAGTCTGATAAATGACAAGGTAGTATAATATTTACGCTTTTCATTTTAAAAAATTTTTACCAAAATATTCTTTTGACCATTACACGCGTCCTCATTGACAACTTTGTGAAAGTCTACCTAAAATGAAGTTTGTGTTATAGGTAACAGCTTGTAATATATATATTTTATGGCATATTGATGCAACGAAAAATTACTAATATATCATTAAAGGAGATATATGTATATTTTTTTCTACTACACAGTCTTTTTCTCAGAAAGTATCTGATTGACATCTTCTTGTCGAGCGTATAATCTTGCTATATAATTAACACCGAGGTTTAGTGCAAAAATAAAAAAATATTCTTCATTAACTTTATAATCAATATTCCGTCTTCTATATTGCCAAGTTTTTTAACATCAGACATTTTTTCTTTTGTATCTATGTTTCCATAACAAATAAAAAAAAGCATTATGAACATTTTAATCTTGCCTGAGAATGAAAAGTTACAAAAACATGTTGAAGTAGTAACCAATGTGCTCATTAAAAAATTAAATTAGACCTCGTAACTTTTGCTGTATTGAATATTTCTTTAAGTTTGTTTGAAATTGAGCCCAAAGCTACACAATGGGCTATCGGTGCCCTGCCCACCACGAGTATCAAAACTCGGTTTCTAGCGTTGTAAGTCCGCAAACATACCGCCGTACCACGAGGGGCGATATTTCTTTAGGAACAGAAGAGCCTGTAAGGTATATAATTTTACATAACCATAAAGATATATGATATTTAATTCATTACTAGATACAGCTTTTACAGTAAGGAATATTCGTTTTAATACAAGTACGATGTTTCGATCACTGATGCGATCATTCTCAAGTACACAAGTTGAGAATGATGGCCCTAGTGATCGAAACGTCGTACCTGTTCTATAAACAAATCTTCCTAACTGTAAAACTGTAACATGTAATAAAATAATACTTAATCAGCAAGTAAACTAAAACGAAACTAGTGATATATTATATTTAAATAAATATGTTGAATTTATAAAAGTTGTCGATTTGGGTATTTCTTAAGTATACATGGTTATCAGAGTTCAAATAATTGACATCCTTTCTATTTAAAGATTAATGTGCTGTCTTTACTTTTTTTATTAATTTAACGTATAATCTTATATGTTGTGTATAAACTAAATGATATTATTTATCATATAAATCTTTGTGAACATCTGGACATATGCAATAACATTTTTCTTCAAATCCATTCATTTTACAAGTGTTTCTGTTTAGTTATTTGTTTCACAAATTGAAATTGTAGAAGATTCCTTAAATTGAACTTTAAATAAAAATGGATGAGAAATGAATAACAATGTTTTTTTACTATTAACATATTTTATACTAATATTTGGACATTATTTGGAACCTTATAACTTAAATATAAGAAATAAAATTATGTCCTTAATTTCTTGTTGTCCTGTCGTTTATAAATTTTATATATCCGAAAACTTACCGCTGTCCCACCGGAGGACACTTAGAACGCACGAAAGTGAATGAAAAGTAAATTATATCTTTAATCCTATCAGAAAACTATACACTGTAAAAACTTTCCGTAAAAAATACTTGCAATTCATCGTTATTTTTTAAGGTTAAAAACTGTACACTATAAACAAATTCCGTAAAAGATACTTGCAATCACCGTTATTTTTCAAGGTTAAAAAACGTATCTTAAAGTATAGTTAAAAACATTAAAATAACGTGATCTTTACACTCCAGATGTATATATATTTGTGTTTTTATTACCAACATTTTGCTTTTACGGTTTTTTCAGAGTTAATGCATACAAACTGTTTCACAATATTTAAGTTCCTCCAGTATGCACTATTATACTTTGAATAAAAACAAACAATTAAAATTACGTGAAAAACATAATGATAATATACATATATAATTTAATTTTAATGAAATTATCCGTAAATTTTTTAATGTATAGAACCATTTTTTTCAACATGCCACATCCACTGAATTCAATATTAAACCGTTTAAAAATAATTGACAGCAAAAATACAACATTTCTTTAAATTAACGGTGAAGTGCGATACTTAAACCTTTATTTATCTACACAATTGCATTTTTTTCCTACTAAGAGTTAGCGCTCTGACCTTGACGAAGTAGCTGACCTGATCGAAATTTATCAATATAAAATGTACTAAACAACCTTTAAAAATGAATACTTAAGATTTTTGTAATTAAGAACTTCAATATTATGTATTAATATAAAATATTATAAGCCTGAAACATTTTTTTTTCTAGTAAAGACTATTATTATTATTAATGATATGATATGGTTGATAGTGAAGAATAATTAATATCCATCTTAAAGTGAATATAACAAATTCTGGTCTTATATTTATACACTGTGTTAAACTTGTAATAACTATTCTATTTTAAAATAAAAACTCTTTATGTTTGTTTTTAATTTCGTGAAAACTACACGAGGGCAAAATGCGCTACCCGTTCCTAATTTAGAAGTGATAGACTAGAGGCAGCTAGTCAACACCACCCACCGCCCATACTTGGGCTACTCTTTTTATCAATGAATAGTGGGATTGACCAACACATAATAACACCCCCTCGGCTAAAAGAGCGAACATGTTCGGTAACGTGCATTCGAACCCGCGACTTCTAGATTATCAGTCGAGCGCCCTAACCACCAGACCATGCCAGGTCCAATTCTTTATGTGTTTTTTTTTATTGCTCAAGAAGAAGCAAGAAAATTTTCTGTTGTTATAGCCATACGCCACGGCTATAGAAAAAAGAACCACAGGATTTCTGTGGTATCGTCAGAGCGCAGTTATTCAAAAGGTACATACTTAAATATGTAAGCTAAGATATGATTAAACAAATTCTTTCGGTTTCTTATCCACTACAGTTACAATCTGCCTACGCCCAACAAATGATGCAGGAAACATGCATTTTTTATTGGGGAGACGTTGGAGCAGACACGTTGCTGCACACAAAAAAGTGAAAGACAGAAATAACCTAAGTAATTGAGGTTTAGCAACACTGCTCAGGACACATTTTTGTATTCAGGTGTTAGTTTAGTTTTAGGTAATTGAATTAAGTTATTATTCTTATTAATATTATTATTAACATCGTCATTATTAGCGAGGCCTATGTATCACAAGTCAAGCCTTAGGTCAAGGCTGGTGTGCTTGCCATTTTGAAATTTAAAACTGATGTTTTTTCACATTATTTGATGAAACACTTTATGATTTTTGAAACACAAGTACTTTTAACACTTTAATTGTTTTGATGCTATAATTTGACTGTATTTGCCTGCCTCGTTATTCTTCCTTGTGTCAGAGGGATGTGTTAACAGCATCGTAAGTATCTGACGTTTTTTGTTATTTATTTGTATTTTATTCAATGGGAGTTTACTGTATTTGACTCAAGAAAATAGTCTTGTGATATTTCGAGTAAGTATGTAAACTTTGAAATAAGATATTT
>NW_013665652.1:1035540-1063099 GCF_000517525.1 Limulus polyphemus | reverse complement strand
TATTTATCTGCCACTTATTGGTTGTTGGCTTTGACTTATAGACTATACTGACTAATGTAAGAGATTTGTCCCAGTTTAAAAATAGGCATACACATGCTTAAATGTAAATAGTTGTTTACATACAAAAGTATACGTATAGGTAAATATTGTAGGAATACTTTCAGACCTTCAAAACTTACGTAGATCACTTAATATTTCACAAAATTGGAGCGCATGCAACCTTTTCCCGTGATTTGTCATAGAAAATATTTTGCAAACGCAGAAACAACTAATGAATAAAGTCATTTTATGTGGATAAATTACTTAAAGTGTTTCTCTGTGGAATTGTAAAAAACTACAACCCTGAAGTATATAATAAAACCATTGTTTTATGTGGAGTAACCATTTATTTTAAAATAGTTCTTTGTATATTGACTGTGAAAAAAGTACTAGAAATACAGGCATAAAAATCATATTTTATGTGCAGTAAACTTCAATTGAAGCATTTTTATGTGTAAAATAATACTAGAAAACAATTGAAATATATGGTAAAAACAATTATTTTATGTAGATTACACATTAGTTTAAAAGTATTTCTTGGCGGAATAACAGTGACACACTTTAAATACATGGTAAAACAACTACTATATGTGGAATAGCCGTTAATTTAAGTGTATTTCCTTGTAGAAAACATAGACTGAAACAGTAATTTTAGGTTAAAGTCCAGTGTAATTTAACGGTGAATTTAATAAAAGACACACCGACTTATTTTAAGAATCTGAACGTATTTTTACGGCTTTCAGTATTTGTATCGTAAATTAACATATTTCTTTACAGAGTATCATGTTTTTACGACATTACTTCACACACACAGACATTCGTACAGTAAGAAGTATTCATGAAAAGTTGTGGATACTAAATACGTATAAGATTTGTTAACATGCTATAATATGAATGGTTAGAATAATTTTGGTTTTAGATATGAATAAATGTTACCATATGTAATGTAAATCTTCAATAAAACCTTACCATCAAAACAGTCTAAACTTTTAAATGATCTAGAATAAACAAAAAGTAGTTGTTGATTTTTAATAAAGAGAATAGAAGTAAAACTAGGGATGGATAGCTCTTTGAAATACACCAGTGTATTATTTTATAAATTTTCATTACTTATCACATTCAATAAAAATCCCCTGTTCGTTATAATTAATGTTTATTGAAGAAATGAGCAGAGTTTGCATATATATAGCCAAAACATATATAAGTTTCCTTTCCACCTGTGGATACAAATAACAAAATACTACAAACCTTAAACTCTTCTGTTTTTGTTTTCTACTATTTGCTTTAATTGTGTATTCACTATCTGGAAAATGTTATATTACAAGGCTTCGAAAATGCTAAGAATAACTTTTTAATAAAGCATATTTCTCAGGAAATATACTTTCAAAATAATAGACGCTCTAGGTTGTTTAATACTATATGGTTTTTTGTAAATTGGTTAATACTATATGGCTTTTTGTAAACTGGTTAATACTAGATGGCCTTTTATAGGTTGTTTAATACTAGATGACCTTTCATAAACGAAATAAAGAGATTTTCGCAGTAATAGTTATATTATTTTCTTCAAATATTACTTCACAAAGCCACAATTCACATATATATATTAAGTTTATAGCCTAATGGCATAATGCATGAGAGGCCATTACTGAGAATTTTTAGCAAAGAATGAAATATTTATAGGGTAGATTGTTAAAGCGAACTATCAATTAAAAGAAAAAAATATATGGTTGATTTCAGATTCCTAAATACAACATAACACATTATATACAGGACAAATGTGTAATTTAAATCTAAAACTTGTAATATTTTGGAGTAAAATCATTGAGTTACAATTTGTTACATCTATGTAAGACACCTTACAACATTATGTTAAAACATTAAACCATACTTTTTTTTAAAAAATTAAAAGTCACGAATCTCATTTAAGCAACATTACAGTAGCTGTAATTCTTTTTCTGGTTGACTGTCATATAAACGTTAGGAAAACTTACAATGTCTCGTATACAAAATTCAGTTGGTATGATAACTTGATAATTAAGATCTAGGCAAAGCCATCCTTAATTTCAAACTGATGACCAGAGATAGGACAACAAGTCAACATATCCATTGCCTATTATGCAGCCACTCATAATAGAATAGCTTGATTGATTGCAGTTATAGTAACAACGGCTTCACAGCTGAAAACGCGAACCAATTTTAGTAGCATATTGTGTCTTCACCTTTGAACATTTCGATTTGCAACCCTTCATGTTAACCATTAATCCACACCTGGCCTTTTTATTGATTTGAAATCACGAGGTATTGTTCACAAATTATGTATCATTTACGTTTCGTAACTATTCTAAACTTTACTGTATTTGAAATATGTATTTTATCTGTAACAATAGTCATTCGAAATATTATCTTTCCATTATTTAAACAAATTTTCTAAATTGTAATTTTCATCGTTAAATGAAACATCACAATTGTAAGAAATTACAACATCAATTAATACTCAAGCTGAAAAATGATATCGAAATATAAAATTGGAAAACATATTTTAACTAACTTTTACAAAAAGTAAATATGTTAATATGCATTTCTTCTTCATCATCCGACATTTTTATTAACTGCTTTACACATACTAATATATATAACGTGCATGAAGAAAACACTTAAAATTTTAATACATGTATTTTTTTTCAAAATTGACCAAAATTTTACTTGTCTTGATATTGATTACATGTACTTTATACTTTAATAATTCTTAACTTCGAAATTCAGAATTTTTTAATCAAATTATTGAGTAGAAAATGCAAGATAGCACTTAAGAAGAACTTTTATTTTCTTCATTACCTAATGATAATTACCACTGTGATGCTAACGATAGAAGCGAAAGTAATTATACACCACAGCAGTACTTCTTTGATGAATATTGTAAAATTAGATAATAAAAATAATGCTCACAATTCCCCAACGATTTTCAATAACTTTATTCTTAGTTATTTCTCTTGCTTTAATTAAAATAATGATTAAATAAATATAAAAACATCTCATTTTAATAACAATAATTTTAAAAAGAATTCGTGGATTATCGATTTTTCAATAATTAGTTCTTATACAAGAATGTTTCTAAATTTAGTTTTTTAAAGTAATTTTGCCAGAATTATTTGTATTGCACAAAGTTTAGTCACTTTTTTAATATGAGAAATTTTGAAAAACACAAAACCATTTTCAATATAAAATACTTAACAGTAGCGTATTTATTTGAAAATTCTAAGTTTATCTAACAAAATATATAAAATCATGTATGTCCACAATCTGGGTAAATTTTATACAATGCGTATCACAAGATAAACGGTGTATAGAACAAAGGTTTGAGATTTATTTTAAAATTATCAGACCAAATAGGTAAGAAAAGTGTGTGATTGGAAAAATATACCCGATAGGAAAACAACAAATAGTTTTAATTTATAGTTTCTAACATACAAAAACACTGTCCATTGCACACGAACGCGAATTATGAACATTATGTTTCTGTGATTTCCTTGTGTGATTTTGATTATTTTTTACACCCTCCTTATAGAATATATTCTTCAAAGTTTAGCAATATTACTAATATCAGAATGACAACTGCCATTATTAATAAGTAGACTAGACAAAATTGAAAATACTGGACATGTTTGTGGCATAATAAAAAAAATAGAAGGCTAAGAGGGCCGAAACTCACAAATAAAAGAAAAGTATTTTAACGTAGAGAAAAGACCTAATACAATTCTAGTGGAAAAGTTGTTGATTTATAAGCGTAGCAATGAGAAAGCTCACAACAAGCTTCATTTTATTCATACTTTGTGATAAGAAAACACACCATAGTTAAAGTATAATAATTTTACATGTGAAAAGAGGATTAGTTTTTTTTTTTACTCTTAAAGACACCTCCAATCCAAAAACAAACAGACAGATAGGAAGAGGGAACTCTGTCAAGACAGACTATTCACAGAAACAGAATCTAGCTTCAAAGTCGCTTTGCTTCAAGGAGTGAGAAAAATGACAACAAGAACCACAAAGTTCTATCACTGCAGGCCACGCGGGATCGCAAAAGATATATCAATAAATCAATACGACGGTAGGAAGAAGGCTAAAAAAAAAAAACGACCGATCGTTAGTTACCTCAATGTGCCAATCTGGGCGTGACGGCTATATGCAAGAAATACAGAAAAATTAAGCTTACTTTTGTTCTGATCACTGGTATTTTATATACGTGGCAAGACACAACATAACTTACAAAACTCTTACAAAATATATCCACATTTGGCATAAAAATAGTCGTCAAATGTACAAAGTTCTTTAAATTCAGTGTAGAGAATTCTGAAAGTTAATTTAATATAGTAATTAATATAAATATATAGGACAACGTATAACATGGAATTTATTTTACAAATGCCTTCTTTAAATGCAATTTTGTTTATTTAACCACAATACAGAATTTGTATTTGAATATAAGGAATAAAGAGCCATTTTCATAATCAGAATACCCAGAAATCAATTGATGAGACATTAACAGACTCACTAACTCATTTACTAACGAACCTACCGACTAACGAACTAACTCTCTGGTGTTTTTATATTATTACAACGTATTTACATTAAGTCTCGAGAAAATTTGAAACGTCACGTTTTCATCGCATCATGTTAAAAATAGACATTTCTAAATTAAAACATTAAAACACGGTTCACAACTCGGCCCCTTCCCTGGATAGGGAATTATCCCGAATGATCCTGGTACACAAATAAAACAATAGCATAATAAACTTAATCATACATAATTATTATTAAAATCGCTATTAACAAAAAGTTATATTTCTAGATAGATATCACAATAACTAAATTGTGTTAAACAAAGTACAATAAAATAAAATATTATTTATCTTATTTATTGCCTCTGTGGTCCATTCACCAAATCGTTTTGGTGGTTCTATTTTCCATGGCTTATGGTACGAAGGTAGGAAGGCCTCTTATTCGCTTCAAGTTAGTTGGTTAAGGAAATCCTTGATGTTAACCCAGATATGATCTCAACAGGTACCTCCTCCTCTCTAGCAACTTGACGTAATTCATGTAAGGTCTTCGGTCTTCGCTAAAGTTAAGCAATTGTTTTTTTCCTGTTGATTTCCTTCTAAATACACGATCAAAAATAGATAAGTTTGGATTAGACCACATATTCTTTTGGATTCAGCCCTGTTGCACTCCATATCGACTGTCTTTATTATTCTGCGTGCCCATATTTATTATTACTTGAAGACCAACCTCTGTCTGTTGTAACTGTCGTATTGTCCTTGTTGCAGACTGTGAAACTATTTGAAGCTTGTCTAACCCCACACCCGTGTTTCCACATCAAACTTGTTCCCAATCTAAAATAAAGTTTAGATACACAATAAAAAATGAAAAAATGTTTATATAGATACAAAGTTAGACACTCTCGTGTGTCCTCTTCGGTCCAAACTTTGCTTATGCTGGACTAAAGAGGATCCATGAAAGTGTCGAAACTTGTTTGTACTGTAGTAGTGGATCTGAACATTTTTTTAGATTACTTACACAGTATTGTGCATTTAATTGTTACTAGTTCTCAGTATACACTCTTTATCTAAGTGAATTATTAAAATAATTATGTAGAGGAGTTTCCCGTGTTGAGAATGACTTCCACCTTTCCTCTTGGTGGAAGTTTATGCTCTCCTGCTCTTCGAACCAATCCATCTTATTTCATCATTACCATATTGGGTCGAACAGTTATAGCGAAGAATAATTTCGATCAACATATGTCAGACTTCTCATCAATAAGTCAGTTTATTCATTCACTGGTTTCTTTACAGAAATAAACTCCTTATTTCTCTTGAGATGGATTGGGTATTCTCATTATCAAGATGTCGTCTCATTGATTTGTTATTTAGAATGTTTGTTTGTTTTAGAGCAAAGCCACATTAGGCTATCTGCTGTGTCTACCGTGAGGAATCAAACCCCAGATTTGAGCGTTATAGGTTCGTTGACTTACCGCTGTCCCACTGGGTGACAGGTTTATTTTCAAAGACTGATTTATCACGGTGTTGGTTTTAATGTACATCTTTTCCACACTTATAGTAGTTTCCTTTTTTTTCTGTTATCCTTTGAAAGGAGTTTTGATTTTCCACAGACTTTTGTCAGCAATTTCTGACAATATTTCCCCAGTCCCTGCGGCAATAAATGCGCTATGGGAGAGAACCATTTAATTAGGGGGAGGCAGTTTTTGGTAAAGTTAACTGAAAGGTAAGTCGTATTCACTACTATTACACATCACTGTACATTGATTAATAAATCATATAAAAGTGTATTATTATGAAACGTTCACATGGATGTAGTTGTTCTCAGATTTGTTTAAATTATTGATATTATTATAAAGATATTAGAAACCTATACATCTGAGTTACTTATTATTATCATTGCGTTTAGCTTTAATTGCATAATATTTAATTTTTTTATTTGTATTTGTTACAGTTTTTTTAGCATCAATTAGAAATCTGAAACAACCGTGTAAGTCCTTTTAAGTTACAGTTGAAACCCCTTATTGTCTTGTGATTTACTTTTTCCATTCTAAGTTAAGGGTTTTCAGAAAATCGTTTGAGCTCTTTTAGACCTTCATCAGAAAGAACTGATGTTTCTGATAAGTTCATCAATCCTGGATGGTGAATTAAATTCTTCATCTAGCGTGACTTTAAATGGTTTAAGTTTCATCGTCACGTGGACAACTTTCTTTAACGACGTATACTTACTCGCAGGTCCTCATCCACTATAGCATTTATGAATTGTCCACATGAGAGTTAAATCATAGTTCACAACAACAACAACAACATACATAAATTAGTTAAAACAAATTCATATTAGTCTAGCGGACAGCTCGGTTTCATTGCGATATCGAATGTAGCAAAATCTGTGTTTTCGGGATTCAAACATATCAATGATTAAACAGATAAAATAATGAAAACATTATATTTGTTTTTTTCTTCAAAAGCTTAACTTTGTCACTATTGATAAGTTATGTTTCTCATTTCATTTACCAAGTAACCAAATCTTCAGCGTTACAGTGAAACGATAAAAGTGAGTAATTAATTTTTCACAATAAATGTACTACTTCCTCAAAAATAAATCATCCAACATGCAACCAGACAACGAATCGACTCAAAACTGTTACCATTTCATAAACAAATTTAGATTTGAAATATAAAGTGTACTAAAAACAATACTCGTTAAAATAAACTTGATTACACGTAACATAAGAGGGTTGTTTTTTTCTCTCTATATATACTCGAAGCGATAAACAACAAGAACATTTTTTTTTACGTGTAAAAGTTAAACAACAGCCACATTCTGTGAACAAAACTGGGAATTTTACTTCGGTTACGAAAATGACAATCACCAAGGAATGTCGCATTGGCTTTTCTCAAGTAGCAGTCTTTGTTTAATACCATTACAGTTGTGTCGAGTTATACATAAGTATATAGTTTGTTTGTTTGTTTTTAATTATGCACAAAGCTACACAAGGGCTATCTGTGCTCTGCCCATCACGGGTATCGAAACCCGGTTTCTAGCGTTGTAAGCCCGCAGACATACCGCTGTGTCACTGGGGGAATAAGTATATAGATAACGAAACTAATAATGTCAAGAAAATACGATTAAAATACCGATAAATCAATATTTGGTTAAGTTTTTCTTTAGAACGCAATTGTTTTTGATTTAACTAATAAATCATTTCTTATTGCTTATATGTAGTTGTTCTTCTTTTATATATTCCTTAAAATATTTACCCTTATTCTTATTTCGAATGATATTTTTCTGGTGCTCTCTGTGGTTTAGTTAGTAGAAATAAATTATATTATTTAGTTCTACTTATTGTGTTGATTTTACAAAGCTTTGACTAATAGCTATGTGCCATTTTATACCTGTTCATGATTATTGCATGTGGAACACCTATATATGAATATATATTCACATGCACTACCAAATACGATACATGTGCGCGTATTGATCGCCCTTAACTACTAATCTCTACTGTAAAAATGTCAACATGTTACTGCAAGAGTTGCGTTCATTGATTATTTACAGCACACTTCCAAAACACTACAGTTTATACATGTAGATATTGCTTGCAATGTCTTCTGGATAGAATATGTCTTTTTTTCGTGATCTTGGCATAAATACTGTTAATGTAAGTGGCGAAAAGATAAGACAAAATAATAAAAATGAATAATAACATGCAATTTGTTTCCACGCGGTTGCGTAACTATTTTTATTTAAGCAAATTGTCCGTTAAATTATTATAATCGCGAAGGAAATTAATCAATTAACGTTTCTCTTTTTATTATTAGTTCAATATTTCTTTTTGAGCTCATTATAATAATGATCTCACACAAAAACAATTTTAAGGCATAGTACTCACCCAAATATGATGCTGTTGAATAATTAAATCTCAACCGTTTATCTAGTAACAAGTATTAGATAAATTGTGTAAACGCTGTCACTTATGCTACCGTGAACAAACAATTACGACAAAACTCCTTGTACTGCTTTGGAGACGCTAAAGATACGATTGTGAAAGGTTTCATTAAACGATAAATGTATTTCGTGATTTTAGACACCCAAGTTTCGTCTTTTTATATGCAGAAAAGTATAAAGCCCCTCACTGCTGACTACGATATTTACCATTTTTATTAATCTAATTGAAAATAACACTGAGAGCCAATTCCATTAAAGCTATTATTAGTGGGTTTGTGTAACCAAACTAACAATAACTGTCTTAAAATGCAATCAAAATAGGTAGTAATGTTACCATTAATGATTTAGAACTAGGAGAAACAGCGTAAACATGAGAATTCCAAATTTTCTGGTGTTTGATGTTCAGTGATTTCAAAAAATTTAGTTTTTTGAATTACTATACTTTGGCCATATTAGAATAAGACCATGTGTTTTCCTTTGTAAATTGTACCAAGGGAGGTAATCCTTTAGATATGGACATTCTAATTTTCAACTATTCTAATTCCTTATAAAATAACTTATAAGATATAAGGGTTATATTTAGTTTGCACATAAAAGTAAATAAGTAAACAATGGCATCTGCTATGACTTCAGGAATTTAAAAACAGTCAAAACTTCAAAGCATTTGGTAGTCAAGGTACCTAAGTCTGACGGTTTATAACCCTAAAAACTGAGTTTCAATACTCCTGTTTGGCAAGCATATATAACCCATTGTATAGCTTTGTGCTTAACAGCAACAATACATAAAGCACTGTAATCAATCAAATTTAATTGATTATTATTAATTGGTTAATTTATAGTGATTCTGAGCCAATGTAATTCTGAAACATGTTTGTTTTGTTTTGAATTTCGCGCAAAGCTACACCAGGGCTATCTGCGCTAGCCGTCCTTAATTTAGCAGTTTAAGACTAGAGAGAAGGCAGCTAGTCATCATCACCCACCGCCAACTCTTGGGCTACTCTTTTACCAACGAATAGTGGGAATGACCGTTACATTATAACGCCCCCACGGCTGAAAGGGCGAGCATGTTTGGTGGGACGGGGATGCGAACTCGAGACCCGCAGATTGCGAGTCGAGCGTCCTAACCACCTGGCAATGCTGGGCCCAAAACACGTTTTACAACTGTCGTCCATTTGTTGATTCACTGGGGGCTGATTATAGTTCAACTTGAAAACTTCCTGTAAGGCGTGTACAGTGTAGCGACTTCAATTTCCCAACATGACAGCATCATTAAAGTTTATTTCTGCAATAATATTATTTTTCAAAATATAGCAATTAAATTATTTAACTGTTACCAGTTAATAAACAAGATGAATAATAATTGACAAATCAGTTTTGTAATGTTGATATAAGAAGTCATACAATCATAAAGTAGCAATGGTAGGACGAAGAAGTCTTGTAAAATTCAGAGGTTATGTATCGAATTCATTTCCAACCGAGTGGCTTTTGTCATTATTTCTACTTATAATAAAATAAATGCAATATCTTTAAAAAAAACGTCTTGTCATGAAAACCAAATATCTGATAAAATTTTGAAATATTACTGCGAACTCTACAAAACTTGATTTACAAAACAAGTATCAATGTGTTTGAGATGCTTCATCTATTGAATTACTTACCTATCCCATAATATTGAAATTTACATGTACATAATCTTCTACCAACACGAGCTTATTAAAAACATTAGCATTCTCATTAAGAATGTTAAAACCTGATAGTAAATTACACTAATATTGACAGTTTACTGTATTTTATGTTGGAGCTAACCGATCCTTTCTGAAGGATATTTATATGAGTTAAGAGAGAAAGTTACCATAGGTTTATTTAGATATTACCGCACAAAAATTATAAGCATATACAAAAATCACAAAAATAAGGAAAACATCGCGAGTTTGCCATCTTTAAAAAATTAACTCCTAAAAATCGTTCTAAAGAGGGCTGAGTCAGTTATATTTAAACAATTTGGAGCCTCATTACTTCGTTATAGCTCATACCACCATGTCAGTCATACTCTGTATGATGTAGTTCATGTTGACAATAGCCTTACAGCTTAGTTTACTTTACAAAATACTTCATCGTAAAGCTATCATTTCAAAAGCACATCATTACTTGCTGCATGCTTTCTATACTCCATCTAGTGTACGCTAATATCCAAGCACTCGTTTCAACAGCTCAACTGATCGCAAATTAACCGGTATGTCTTTGTATGGAATGGCTTAAATATTCGTTTCGTTCTCCAGCTGCATAAGGTATGCTACGTTTGAATTGATATGTCGCAGAAGTAAACTGAGTACATGTGACGCTTTTCCAGCCGGATATTTTGATTATGTTGTGCACTCTTGCCTATGGCACATGGGCGGCTTCTGCTACTAATATTTATTTTCGCCGATTGTCCCCCGTTAAAAGATGTCACATTTTGTTTACGACAGGGGTACAATTTGTTGCAGGTCTCTTTCTGGGTGGTTTTAATTCCCCAAGTTGATCTATATTCCTATATTTTTCAATGTCATTAAGTGCAAGATATATTCCTGTCTTGAAAATTCTAGATCTCCGATCAGAACCCATTTCTATAATTTGAGGGTATGAATATTTTGGTTCAGAAAGAGCTTCTACATATTCTTCCCGAAAGCGATCAATTTTTGG
The DNA here is from genome assembly GCF_000517525.1 of Limulus polyphemus. NCBI lineage: Eukaryota > Metazoa > Arthropoda > Merostomata > Xiphosura > Limulidae > Limulus > Limulus polyphemus. The sequence goes on along the minus strand of NW_013665652.1, from coordinate 1,051,879 downwards.
TGTCACTAAACTACCTACTTAACGCTAAACAATGTCAAAATATGACTCTTATACATACCGTTCCACTGCGGCTCTATGTCAGCCGTGGCTGTCACGTAACTTGTTGATGTGCACATTAAATTCATTTTAATATAACGTATTCCACCCTTTTACCATTAAACATGAAGGTTTTTTCTATGTATTTGTTTAATACAGTATTATACACATGAATTTGAATCATACACTAAAAATGTTTTTTCTTAGGAGAGAATGCCACTTTTCGTTTTAAATGAAAATGATTTCTAATTATGTTATTGATTCTTTATAATATATGTAAGGTAATATTTTATATATTTAATGGATGGAATATGAAATAAGTAAATTAACAAATAAAATAAGATATAGTGCTAGTTCCATTTTCAACAATTGAAATTTTCTATTATTTGTTAAACAGTTAAGTGTATTAAGAGAAAAAATACTGTTAATACTATTGGACAATAATGGTTTAGACGTTGTTGATCCCCGGTTTTAGCGTTGTAAACAAAACCATATTATATTAGACATACTCTAGAAATATAAAAATGAATGTTTTCTTATTTTTAGCATTGAGAAATAGAAATAAAGCAAAATCAATTTTATGGATTTATCTGTAATGTGGCTAATTATTTATATCTGACTTCTTTCGCATTATGATTATTTGTAGCTTTTCCAAGTACCCACAAAATGTATCCAATTAAAACAAACTGATTATTACAATTACAGTTCGAATATTTTCTGGGTTGTTATTTCATTAGCATTAAGGCATTGAGGCATTTTGGCAAATTCAATATAATTATGGGCTCATAACGTCTATTCTTCCAAGTTATGAAGTAGCTCTTTAAAAATATAGAATACTTGCTTTTGAAATATTTTTACTATTATACTTAAAATTTTATACAGATGAGACTTCTATATATAATTTACTAAACTTTAGAATATTGTCCGGACCATGTAGTTGACAAAAGATCAATACTTAGATGAATGTTCATAAATTTATTGACAAAATGTACAAAAAAGTGAATTATTTTCGTATATTCTGTTGTTAAATGTATGTAAACTTAAGCTTGACTGATAAATGTGAAAATACCAATGTTTAACTACACAAGTATATGAATTTTACGTTAATATTCTCGATGTAAGAAAACTGTAAGAAGAAAAAAAACGTTACTTTTGTTTTATTCCTTAAACTAGTTTAGTTCCATGAACATTAAACAATACATTAAGTATTAAAATCTGTATATACATAAAGGCTGTTTCATGATAAGTTATAAGTAAAACATTCGTTAAAGACGTAGCCTAAAAGCTATATTTGAATAAGTAAAATGTTCCTTCAAAGATATAATTCCTGTGAAATGCGAGAAAATAAATATTATTTTACGTTCATTAATTAAAACGCTTGTTCATTTTCACATATTTCGCTAAAATAAGAATAAAAAACTAGTCATATTTCTTTTTGTTTTGTTAAAACTAAACGTAGTTTCCAGAAAACACTGTGAAACAGTACTTGAGTCAGTAAGTTAATATTATCCCTAGTGTGTTGAAAATATGCAAGTACCTATTTAAGTGCAGAATTTAAATGTCAAGCGAAGCCCTTGAAACAGAAAAAGTAAAGTCGATAATGTTGTGACTTCAGCAAAATAACTCGTCTAGGTAGGTACTTGATATATGAAACTATGATAATAAATACTGAAAACCATGCCTAGTATTGTTTGTTTGTTAAGGATTTTGCGCAAAGCTACACAAGGGCTATCTGCGCTAGCCGTCCCTAATTTAGCAGTGTAAGACTAGAGGGAAGGCAGCTAGTCATCACCACCCACCGAAAACTCTTGGGCTACTTTTTTACCAAGGAATAGTGGGAATGACCGCCACATTATAACGCTCCCACGGCTGAAAGGGCGAGCATGTGGTGATGACTAGCTGCCCTCGCGTAGCTTTGCGCGAAATTAAAAACAAACAAATTATTTCAAGGATATTTTTTCGTTTATTTATTTACTTATTCTAGTTTCCTTCACTACAAAATTAAATTTAATTATATTTCATCTGAGGTATGGATATGCTACGTAAAATTTCCGCTATTCTTACTTTGGATGTAATCTATTTATAAATGTTTTTGTAACGTAGTTAAATACTTATACATGTATATAATGTATATCTAATGAATATATACATATATAATTTTAAATCGTTCATTTGGAAATTCAAATCATATATTGCCAATAGTATATCCTTATCTTTGTTGATACGCTAGAAGTTCACTGAGAAAATCAAGTTTTGTTTTACAAATTCCTTATAGGAAATGCTTTTGTCCAATGATGGAATGAAATTGATAAATCAAACTATACTGATATTTCATTTAACAATATAATATTGCTTCATTTAAATACAGCGTTTTTATTTACTCTTACTGTTCAAAGAATAGCTGACAAAGCTTAAAATTTTACAATAGTCTGCTAATGTTATCTTGAAATGTTATGAAAAAATAGTAAATATATAAACGATGAAAGAATACATGAACCTTCAGAAGTTTCACAATTGAAAAGAAATGTTTAGTTTTGTTTTGACAGTTGTTAAGCACAAAGCTACACAAAGTGCTATGCGTGCTCTGATCCGCACTGGTATTTAAGTTCGATTTTTAGCGTCGACTTACCGCTGAACCATTGGAGGGCTCAAAATGTTCCTTTAATATTATTCTTTAATATAGAGAAACTTTCATAAAACAATTAATAATATTGTACAGTTTTAAAAAAGGAAAACAAAAACACAAATCTACGAAACTACTAATACTGAACTAATATTTTCACTTAGTTACCAAATGTACTATTATATTGCCTTCGATACAAACTAGCTGTACTATATACAAGATATATCTACTCTATACATGATAGCTTTACTCTGAGGGAAAGTCGACAATTTCATGATACTGGGTTAAATCATCGGTCTCTTTCACTATATATTAGGGAAAATATAATAAATATGACTGCTTGTCAATAGATCTACCATTCTGGTTCTTAAATTGGATAATATCTCACAAGCATTGTTCAAGATGACAAAAGTAATAAGAAAGTTTGAAGAGCTTCAGAAAAGAAATTACAACCATAAATGACATTATTTCATATAAATCTGTCATGGAGAACAAACGAAAACGAATACACTATTGAGATGAGCGAAAATTGTAAAGATCGATTTTTGATTTTATATATATATATACATATGTGCATACACAATATTGCTCTCTCATGTTTTCCTTTGATTTGTTTGTGTATAAGGCAAATTATGATTGAAAAAATGAAATAAATTACAAAGACCGTTTTAGTCCAAGGAATATTAATGCGAAAGATGCGATATGGTTTCAATAATTTTAAATCTAACGCTTATAATTAAAATAAATTCTGCTGCTACAATTTATACATAATAGGTTTTATACTAAAGTTTTTAATCAGTAATTTTCTAAGTTGCTCTTATCGTTCTAGGGTTTGTTTTAGAGCAAAGCCACACTGGAATATCTGCTATGTCCACTGTGGGGCATCGAATCCTGGATTTTAGTGTTGTAAGTTCGTAACACTTACAGCTGTTCCAACGAGAGATTTGTTTTAGAGAACAATCAGAAAGTTTTAGTAAGTATAAAGCGATATATATATACTTTCACTTTCACCCACTTGCCAACTTACAAGTGATGATTTAAGCTCTTATTCTTTATATCTATTACTGATATATATGTACATAATTTTTACCTTTCAACCCTTGATTTTCTATAATGTATCCTCCCTTCCTGGCAAAATCCAGGCAGTCCATTGTGTAGCTTTGTGCTTAACAATAAGCAAACAATGTCTCTTATCAAAAGCAACTACTCTTCCAGAACTAACTGCAAATGGTAAACTGGTGTTTTAGGATGTGGGAATCATTGTAGTATTGAGTGCTTATAACTGGTCTTAATTTTATTTTATTAGTTATTTTTCCACACGCTAAGCTGAGGTAAAGATATTAAATCTGATGTGTATCAACCAGTATCTGGTTCCTTGCTCTGTTACCTTTCTTAATAACCTACAAGTAATAAAAACATTTTGTAAATGTAAAATGATGTAGGGATGGAAGTGCCAACAAGCATGCAAACAAGAATATATGGATGATACAACTATACATAGCTATACATGAGTTCAACATCAAATATTTAATGTTACACTGTAAAATACATACTTGACTTTAATATTACTGCAGTTGGAAGTTATATATTCATGACTGTTGGTATGCAATTTGCTTATCATAATATCATGGTCATGTTAGAGTAGGCATCAATGTAGTGTAACTAAGATGCTTAGGACTTACGTCAAGGAAAACCAAGTTGGGTCCAAACATGTCTTGATTATTACTGACTATTCCAGACTCTCGCTAGGATGTCGGTTGAATTGGCCGACCTCGTAACCATTTTGTACTCATGCATTTTAAAGTGTAACATTTTGATACTGAAAGTCATGTAGGAATGATCCATGTATAGTTATATCATCCCTGTATTCCTGCTTATATTCTTTTTGGCACTGCTATCCCTACATTATTTTACATTTACAAAATGTTTTTTTTTGCTTGTTTTGTTACGGTTTTTTCACCTGAGTAGAAGTTAGTGTATTCTATGAATGTGTGTGATAAAATTAGTATTATGTGTATTGATTTATTTACTCTTTCACTTCATATATAATATAGCGATAAGCTCCCTAAGAACACCGATTGTATAGTGTACAAAGCATTGACTATTCTACATGTTACAGTCATCTAATGTTCTTCCAAATATTTTGTAATTCTTGTTTCACCTTGTACTTAAGCTTTTAAAGAAATATCAGATATTCGTAAGAAAGCTAACTTCAAGAGATAATAATAACATCGTTTACACAGGAATTATGATTAATTGTTTAATTACTACTAGTTACTATGACAAAGAGATGACATATTGTATTGCTCAGAAACCCACAGAGTGGATTTAGGTTTAAATTGACGCTAGTGATAAAGTAATTGTAGATTTATCTCGACTGAAACAAGAAAAAGAAAGATGAACAATTTGGTGGGTTGGTTACTTTCTGGTTTGGTATCTTAGCGATGGTTTCTTGCTTCTTTTGGGGGGCTTGTTGGGTAGAGAAACAAATGAAAGTCAGTGACAATCATATTTTAAAGTAAAACTCTGTCATTGTTGATTTTTATCGTGCATATTTGTATTATGCCTATTGAGTAACTTGACCATTCCTACATATAGTCTACCGACTCTACGACATTTATTTACTGTATCCCATTCCAGATGGCAGTTTATACCCTAGTTTTATTTATCTGTGTTTTATCTACAACACTTTATTTATTTTTTTTTGCCTAGAAATATGTTTTAAATCAAAGGTAAGGAATTACTGTTTATGTTGTTTAAATATTAAGGTTAATGGATCTGTTCTATATTAGTTATACATTATATATATATATACATGTATACTAATAGTATTAAAAGATTGTTGTGGTACACTATCATGTTTTTGAATTAGCTGATCACAGCATCCTAGACTTTAATGTCCTAGAAAAGCTAAACAAACTATATGAAGTTTGTTTGCCTAACTTAAAAAAAATTATCGATATCTTCAATCCAAAACACTAATTTTTGAATATATGTCTACGGTTTAGAAAATAATAGCTTACAGGCATTTCTGATTTTTTTTTGCTATTTGTAAATTCTACAGATTTCCACTGTCGGTGTTCGGATTTCAATTCCCCTTGTATGTTTATGAATTTATGCGTGATAATTCAAGGACGTTAATTTTTCAATCATGAGATCTGCCGTACGAAAACATCGCATGTAATATTATTTACTTCTTGCATTTTTGTCACATAATTGTTACGTGATACATTTCAAACATTTGGATTAAGAGATTGTTGCGTGATACATTTCAAACATTTGAATTAAGAGATTGTTGCGTGATACCTTTCAAACATTAGAACGAAGAGATAATTGATAATAAAGAAACGATACAGTACTGCTTAATCAATAACAAACATTCATTTTTCTTTTACAATATGAAGTGAAACATTATCTTTATCTGAAAACTTAACAGAACTTTTATCTTCTGTTCGTAAACTTTATTTGATTAAGAATATCAAATAGATTCATATGCTAATTTTATATTTTCATCATTAGTTTAGTTCATTCTCTATCTTATATAAAATTTGTAGTAAGTGTGTTGTTTTTTAAGGAAGTTTTAAAACTCGAAAAAAACGTACCACTAAAACACTATGCAGTTTGAGCAAATACCAATTATCCAACTAAGTAATATAATAAATTAATGGCTCTGACTCTGTGTAACTTTGCGCAAAAAAAAAACAATAACATTTTACTATGGTGTTCATATAACTGTAATCTATAACTAAAGTGTTAATATTGAAATGAGTAAAGAAATTGCACGATGTTTGTTGTTTTTGTTTTCTTTCGATGGGGTGGTTTAATTATCATCAATGGGTTTAATTTCCAATGGTAATTTATCTTATAAAGTATAGTATTAATATATTTCCTTATGATGTTTACTTTATAATATGTGGTTAATATCCTTTTTGGTGTAAAAACATGTTATAATAATTCTATCTTAATTCAGTTTAAAAGTACAGAAATATCACATCTTAAATATTTAAAAATATATTTTTTGCTATTTGTTTGTCCTAGAAAAAAGCCACATCGGGTTATCTTCTATATCCACCGAATTTCAGCGTTGTAAGTCTGTAAACTTACCGCTGTCCCACCAGAGGACTTCTAAAAATAAGTAGCATATAAACTTCCTTAATGAATATACAGTTAACTGCTTGAAATTGTAACTTTCCTCAGTTTTAACCTCTCTGAACAATATTATAAAGTTCAAAAATAATTGCTGTGATTTCAGTTGGTTTGTTTTAGCGCAAAGCCACATGGACAATCTGCCGTGTCCACTGCAAAGAATCAGATCCCGAATATTTGCATTCTAAGCATGTAAACTTAGCAGTAATCCATCGGTGAACGTTCAGCTTTGAAATTAAACAAACTGACCTTTTGTTTAAATATTTAACTCGTCAGTCTGTATAGATCTTTGGTTTATCACAACAAGTCAGTATTATGGATTTTACAGATCTTAAATATTTAATTGAAATATAAATCAATAGGATTATTATACAACGTAGGAAAACCATCTAATTAAATTACACTAGTCATGATGATATCAAGTTAGATTCATGTATACAACAACTGATGCTGTAATGCTTAAATGTTCCAGTTATATTTCAAGTGAGAATGAAAAGTATGTTTTAGCTCTTGGTGTGAAATTTAGCGTACCTGGTAAATTACAATTTGAAGTTTGTTTTTAACAGTTTGAGCGTTTTTTCCAGTCTTTGGCTAAACAGTGTATTTTGTCTAAATCCGGAGAATCTTTTTAGTAATATTTGAGCTAAAGTTAAAGGAATAGCTTTATATATATATTATAATTATATTTCAATCTACCATTAGTATTAGTAAATATTTCAGTTCATTGTGCTTATAAAATATCAAGTACTTATGATCTTTTACATAAAGAATTTCAACTTTAGTAAGCTTCCAACACATGAAACACCCAAATGTCTGGCGTAAATAATCTTGCCTTATATTGAAAAATACTATTCATCTGAAAACATCAACGAACCCTATTTCGTCGAGAGTAATTACATGTACATTTTCGATGCATTTTAAACCTCGATTTCGTCTGCAGCAATCTTTTTAGACATAAAGTTAAATACTTCACTGAAAACATAAAATGTAGTCTGTCAGCTTACCTATTCTGGTATTAAGCAATGTTACATTATTTGCATGAAAAGAAAACGGCTCACACGACTAAAAAAAACATGCAAGTTTAAGAACGCCAAAAATATCGAATGTATTGGTAAATTGGATAAGCTTGTTCGTTGTTCGTCGACAGCTGTCCAAAGGATAAAGATATGATATGAAATAACAATCCACAGTATTTCCTAAACGTATAATCGCCTAAAAGCCAAAGCTAAATACCAAAATTACCTTATCATTCTATTTTGATACAATAATTTGAAAATTCATATTGGTATGAAGGAGTTATTGAGTTATTATGTGTACTCTGTAGATTATAATGAATTTACTCACATCAAGCAGCTGAAATATATGAAAAACACTTGAGAATACCAATTTGATTGCTAGTTCATTTCATTATCTTAACATATATGTTCAGATTATTCTCGTTCTACATGACTTTTGTTGCTGGTTCTTAATGAAGCTGTGTAAAAACCAAATATTTAACCATTTTACTTGACGCTCTGATGTTTAGAATAAAAGTGAAAAAGTATATCGTACTTTCATGCTTTCAGTTATCTGAATAAAAATATTTGAGAAGAAAACAGCCTAATGTTCTGTTAAAACATGTAATATGTTTTTTGTATAAAACATTTTCATTATACTTATAAATCGTTGCTGGTCAATTTACTACTGTATTAGATTATGTTCTCCCTTACTTACAAAATCTTAAAGCAATTGTGTAGTACTTTAGAATAGAATTTGGCATAAATAGCATACTTAATTTGGCATGGAATGATTCTGTTTATATTTCACTTTGGCGATAAAATCATTATTCATCTTATAATAATTTATAAGTTACAACAAAATTGTAGATTTATAAATTGTTAAAACTTGTGCATCAGTTGATTCTACTTATCTTAACGTAATTGCTAATACTAAAAATGAAGAAATAGTATGTTACGGAAAATTACTAATTCATGTAATAGGACTTAAACATGTAGTAGTAGAACTAATCATCGGAACGTAATAGCCACCACTTGTTACCAGAGAAGTGTGGTCACAACTGTACGATTTGTCTTTCACAGAACATTCATTATCTTAATTCAAGTAACTTGCCTTTGGTTCTAAGATGTAGATCACAGTAGAGAAGATGAAATAAATATGAGCTAGAACACCAATCTCAAGTTTTGAATACGAACATAATATACGAACCTCCAAAACATCCAACTTTGTTCTTTTCGCGTTGAAATGAGCTGTAATTTACTTTATTTCGTTTCATCTCATGTTGATCGTTACAGACATTGGTTAAAACAAAAATGGTCCTTCAAACATTTTTTTTGTTAGGTAAATGTTTCAGTTGATTTTTCAATGCAACTTATCAGCATTTGTTTTTTGGTCGCTATAAAAAAATGTATCTTGTCATTTATAATGTAACTTTAACGTTCCTGTCTTCTGTAATAGCATACATAATTAACAAAAATTATCTAAAAATAATCTTCACATGTATCTTAAAGTCATCTATGTGGTGTCGGATACCAGTCCATTTTTCATCAAACAAGATTAATCTAGAGAATGTCTCACTAAAGTGCTTTACTTTCACTGCTGCTTCTTAATGAAGCCGTGTAAAAATAAATATTGAACACTTTTTACTTGGTACTTTGATGTTTATTATAAAGGCAGAATAGTGTTGTACTTTTATGTTTTCGCTTTTTTAATTTGTTACTTGTAAAAATTTCCTTCAAATTAAGTTTGTATTGAGTACGAAGTTAAAATTGATATAGTTTTCAGATAGCTAGAAGGAATCATTTCATATTTGTAAGTTTTATTCAAGTTTATCGGATTTTAATTAAAACTGAATACACTGTCTGGGTATATTCTACTAAGTTTAAATCATTACAAATGCTGAGGCGCTGTAAATGAGGAGATGTTACAGAAACATTAACACATTGTAAATCTTGCAGAAACACCTACGTGGTGTGAAGTGTTGTAAATGAGGATAACTTACAGAAACATCAACGTTAAACGAAGCGTTATAAATGGGAAGATGTTGCAAAAACATCAATGTGCTGTGAGGCATTGTAAATGTTGCAGAAACACCTACGTGCTGTGAAGTGTTGTAAATGAGGATAACTTACAGAAACATCAACGTTAAACGAAGCGTTATAAATGGGAAGATGTTGCAAAAACATCAATGTGCTGTGAGGCGTTGTAAATAGGGAGATGTTGCAGATACGTTAATATCCTGTAAGTACAGCTCCTTTAAACAGTCGGGTAAACCTTAAGATTTTGAATGAATACCCAAGTTATATTCAGAGTTTTTTAGAAAGTTAGTATTTTTCAGAAACTACATTTGAAAGAACTTACAGCTGCTGGTCTTGAGGTAGGTTTGTTTTTGTTTGATTTTCTAAACAGTTGTTCGTTGTATAGCATTCATTTACAGATGTAGGAACGCTAAACATTTATAAACTTCTTTGTGTCATATTGTATGACAGAAAACTTTCTAAAAAGGCAACTAACACATAATAAATGTATGGTATTTTAAACATTTTTACTGACAAGTTTTAACTGATGATTTTTTACCCAAGTAATTGTTCTCAACATAATAAAAGTATAGTATTTAAATGCAGAAAAGTATGTTTGATTTAACCAGACAAGTATTTTACATTTCATAAAATGTAGAAGATAGAACGCTTTGTACGAAAACTGAAAGAACCTAAAGAAATATTAGCTCAAGCATAAAATTTAGCAACGTTTAAAGGTTATAAAGTTTAATATGGGTTTGAGAAATAAATGTAAGATGTACAAAAACTTATACAGGTCGCCCCAAAAAATTAACCATCCATTGAATTATGCAACTTATGTACATCGATTATAAAAGATTTATTTCAGATAATATTAGAGCATGTCTAAAAATAAACCCAAACCAATGACGAACTAAAGCAACAGATCTGAAATGCATTCCATCGAATCAGAGTTGAAAATTGTGTAACAAAATGTCAGACACTTTGTCGTAGATGTCATGGATGTTTAAATGTTGGTGGAGCCCAGTTTGAGCAACTCAAATTATGCAGCAGTGCACGTACTGTTATTTTTGTTGTATGAAATATTACTTAAAATGTTTTACTGGCTTGTAGGTTCATTTACTATAGTTATATGAGTATCAGAAATGTGGTTACCTTTTGGTGTGACACCCTGTATATACATTCTCTTCAGAAAATCTAAAAGGTATCATTTCGAGTGAGAAGGAAATTTATAATAACAAAACGATAATATATAGATAAATTAAACAACTGTCTTGAATGTTACCTGCTGGTGCCGTTTAGGGATTTCTGATGTAAATTCAAATTGTTCAAGCAGCCCAAATATTGGAAACCGGACAAAAACAAGCACAAAATCTTAAAGGTATTATTTAGAGCGAGAAGGAAATTTGTAATAATAAAACGATAATACATAGATAAATTAAACAACTGTCTTGAATGTTACCTGCTGGTAGCGTTTAAAGATTTCTGATGTAAATTCAGGTTGTTCAAGCAGTCCAAATATTGGAAACCGGACAAAAACAAACACAAGTAGCAGCTCGTATTGGTATATCTCCGTACGTAGAATGGTTGCGTACACTACTGTTATTCGGAGTGCAATATTGTGGAATATGACCAACAGAGACGTCGTTATAAATGGACGAGAATATTTTGTCGTGCTTTGGAGGTGCGGATTTTACTACTCTGCGATATTTTTTTTTCAGGATTTACACCTACTTATAAGTCTTTTTGCGGGTGCAACCAGATCAGACTTTACCTGATAGAGATAATTCTCGGTGTTATACTGCCATGCTTATGACTATAATAAGTAAGAAACCATAAAAATCATGTGTCCTGAAAATATACTGATCCAAATCTGATAAAACATCTTAACTCATAAAACAATATCCAAGAGTTTGGCTTTACAATGGGTAGGAATTGTATAGTATTCCCCAAACTTCATTGGGGCCTAATCAGAACTATAAAACTAATCTTAAATTCATGAGATGTAGGCAAAATGACTGCTTAATCAATTTTTTTTGCCGAAATGTGACACTTGAAGATAAAGAAAATTCAGTCGAAATGCTTAATTACTTGTATTTTCAACCTAGTTAGACTGATTAGCTCTTGTACTGACCGACTAAAAAAGAAGTGGCATAGTTTAGGTTATTATCGATCTTAATTTGAGGTATTAATATCAAACATATAACTAAGTATTATGTTCCTACAGATAAGACATTCTGCAACTTTCAGTTCTATGCATTAAATGAAACCGATTTATCAAATAAACTCTATGAGTTAATTGTAGTCTGAAATATAATTTAATATCAGTTCACTTTCACATTCGGTTGTAGAATTGTTTGTAGTTTGTTTGTTTCTAGTTAAGCACAAAGCTACACAATGGGCTATCTGTGCTCTGCCCACCACGGGTAGATATACCGCTGTGCCACAGGGGGCTCGGTTGTAGTGTTATTGTTTGTTTTGTTTGTTTGTTTTGAATTTCGCGCAAAGCTACACGAGGGCTATCTGCGCTAGCCGTCCCTAATTTAGCAGTGTAAGACTAGAGGGAAGGCAGCTAGTCATCACCACCCACCGCCAACTCTTGGGCTACTCTTTTACCTACGAATAGTGGGATTGACCGTTACATTATAACGCCCCCACGGCTGAAAGGGCTGTAGTGTTATTAATAAATTCCTTTGTTTAATCTTCTGGAGTGGCATATACCAAAAACACACTTTTAAACAAAGATGACAGATTAACTTGTTTTAAGAAAATATTAAAACACAATGAACAGAGGAACATAATAACCCACTATACGAAATTTATTTGTTAAATCCTACTCTTTTCTTTTCACATACTTAAAATCTGCTTCGAAAATTGTGACAAATAAGTAAAGATGCAGAAACGATTGAGATTATTTGATCAGTTTTTGTTTCGTTTTAAACAAACAATAAACATATATTTATACAAAAGTGTTAAGCGATAATTACAATCCGAGCTATTGTTTTTACCAATATCTGCTATTTAACATTTCGCCAAACAACTTTAGCGTTTCCTTACTTTCACATCTTTATTATATAAATTCTTACCTCATTACGACAAACGAAAGTCACACATGCGGCAAGAAACTTTCTGAAAATGACAGTTTAATAGCACGAAACTTCCCAAGTTAAGCAATAAAGGCCCACGTTTAACACATGTGATATTTCCTGACGTGTGAAGGTCGAATTGTTAATTACATGTATCGTACAAAACTTGGATTGAATTTTTCTTGCTTGCTAAAGTAATCAATTAACAATTAATGTCCATTTAATCATATCGATATACCTATATTACAGAGCTTAGTTAAGCATGAAACATAATTTCCAGATGTTAAGTCTAGCAAACTCGGTTTATACAGAAATGAGATTAATATCAAATTTGGAAGAAATATGACACAGGCATTTGTCTGGACTTTTAAAGTATTTGATAGTTTTAGTCTTAAACATAAATGAATTGTTAAAAATAATATTCGTTTCTCTATTTTTCATCAATAATAATGTAATGCCTATTTTGTTACAATATTAATTTTGTAAATTATTTTACTGTCTAGCCTATGGCTCAGTTGTGCGTTTGAAGGCTTATAACGCTAGAAATTGAGTTTCGAACCCGTGGTGGGCAGATAAAAGAGATTGGGTTGTGTAACTTTTGGCTTAATAACAAACAAACTTATTTATTATATTTACTTCTAAAACTATAGATTAGAATGAACAAACGTATATTTAAATTTTCATGTAAACCTAACATCTATAATTTTAAACATGTCAGTAAACTTGATATTTTACATCTTAAATTACAAGACATTACAATGTTATAAACTAGGCATTTCAAACAAATTGTTCATGTTTAACGAATATCAATTGTAATGTTATATAATCAGAGTTGATTTATATTCTTTTTAATTAAGCTTATTTCCTAACTTAACTTATTGTTTGTGATGTCTGAACAACTATTTCTTTCGGAATTATAGCGAAGTGGGAGTAACAGTAGATTTATAAGACATGTCGTTAAATTAATCTGACTTTTTCTTATAGCATTTTTTTTCTCTAAAGGGATAATGCAATGAAATAAATTTAACAAAAAGGAACTCTTCGAAACACTGAGAGCAAACGTATCCTTTATACCTTTCCAATCAATAACACAATTTCAGTTCCTGTCGTAAATCTTAGTAAACCAAACAACGGTACGCACCATAACGTCAGATATGAACACACAGTAGACAGTCACTGTCGTGATAACGTCAGAATGAGCATAACAAATGGCTTGAAAGCAAAATATCCAGGCTTACGATGATCTATTTATGCTGCCCGATACCCAATGGTATTACGAGACAAGTAAATAAATGTAATTCCTTCTTGAAGCCAAGTCTCCCTACTTCAATGCCTCTCTTTGTACTAACTCTTAGACATTTTATCATTCTTATCCTACAATACTGCAGCGAACAATTGTATTTACCAAGGATGAGTTCCTCTGACTGTAAACAAATGCATTCAAACATTTATATGAGTGTTGGAATTTTTCTAATTATCTAGAAAATACATCTATATTTGCTTTTCATATGTTTCTGTCATGTAAAAAAGCAAATTAAAATATATGAAGAGTTAAATTATATTTTTCACCAGTTTCAATGTCTATAAGGATTAATATCAAATGGATATTGTTGTGTTCGAAAACTAGGGATTTCTTAATATTTGAGTTAAGTATTTGCGTGTTCTTGTTTTGGAACAGATAAATACGAACAATAAACGAATAAGTCTCCCTCTAAGTCAACGTATTAATTAACAACGTCGAATGTCAAAAGATGAACTCTAAACGTTTTAAAAACATAACACTTAAAGCTTTCACTTAGGATGAGAGTCTAAATAACGGAGTTACCTGTGCATTTGCAAAAGATTAACTGTTTAACAAAACTATATTTTATTTCACTTTAGCGTCCATTTATGTTTTCCTGTTTTATTTTGAAAGCGGATCAATTACCAAATACTTAGCTTACGTTACAACAAATTGTGTAAACCGATTATTTTTAGTTAAATAATATATTTTTGCTATGACTAATGTCTATTAGTTCCCCTAGTTGGAAGGGAAATGATAGAAGAAAAACGGATACAATATTTTCATATTAAAGTGTTTATGTAAACATTGATGGTTATTTACAGGTCATAAAGTTTTTCTTTTGATCTGTGTTCGTAACGAATAAACTCTTTAAACGGATTAAGTTTCACATTTACTTACTTTGTTGAACTTACCTTGAACAGAGCTATTAATCAAGAATATAGAATTCAAAGCATAAGAACTCGATTAACACCTCACGACAACCTAAAAAATGTGTGTTTTTTATACATTTCGTTGCTTCTTCTTAGACATTTGTACACATAAGTTAAAACTTATTGTTTTGTTTGCTTGTTGTAGTGCAAAGCTATACAATAGACTGTATACGCTCTGTTCACTACGGGGAATCGAGCCCCGGATTTTAGCGTTGTAAATCAGTAAACTTACCGCTGATCTGTTGGAGAAAAGAAATTTTGCTTTAGGACAATATAAAAGTGTTGTAATCATTTTAGACATATGTTTTAAAGATATATATATATGTATATTTATTTATTAGACAACAGACCCAGCAAACAAAACGTCTAGTTAAAGGTTTTTAGATGGACTCTCGTTCCAAGTATTTATTCATTACTCTCTTTCGGCCCACTCTCTTGTCTTTTAATCATAGATGGATTCTTTGCTGTTTATCTTCATGTAATCGTTTTTATTTCTCCAGTGCTTGAATGCCATTATTATTTAGCGGATATTGAACATATATGGTCAACTACAACATATTTCCTTATTAAAGAATTTCTTTGCGTTTTGACATTCCTTAGCTGGTATGAATAAGTGTCATTATTTGTCTATTGTATTCTTGACAGCAGAAACATGGGATGCTATAGACCACGTCTATGGATTGTGTATACGTCTAAGGCCTTACTTTCTATAAAAAATGGTGATGTTGTAAAACTGGTCTAGATATTGTTTTTTGAGAACATCAGTTTAATATTGAATTATGCTAAATATATATATATTGTAAGTTTAAAAATTAGCATATCGAAGCACGCCTTTTTTATTTATTATATATATATACTCGATGAACTTTACTTAAAACATTTTAAAAATCTCCAAAATGTCTAAATTCTATAATTCCATGAAAAAAAATAGGTGTTATTAAAGTTTTCATAAACTTTGTTTGCAATTAGTCCAAAGGTGGAATTTAAAGATCCGTCATTTAGGCTTAGATTGAAATATTTCTTTATCTCTTGTTGTAAACATTATATTTTATTCTAAGACTACGCGAAGTAACGCAATTTGTAAAAGATTTAAATATTTCACGCATTTGGATATTTAACCTTGTAAAATAAACTTAAAACAAATTGATGTCATTTATTTTGAATATTCATAAGGAATTAATTAGTGACAAGAATTCAAACTTCATAATATTGGATATCAA
>NW_013665652.1:1023782-1034624 GCF_000517525.1 Limulus polyphemus | reverse complement strand
ATGTTAAACTTATATTAAAGTTTTTCTTCATTACCCATTTAAGCCGTCTCCAGCCATTATAATATTGGATATGTTTGATGATTTAAATCTGACAATGTTGGGGATAATCCTTTGCATAATTTACATGTTATGACAAAAATTTACTAATTAATATGTTCTCTGCTATGAAATAATGATTTTCAACATCGTCAGTTTATTTATAAGAACTACAATTAGCTTTTATTGTTAAATGGTCGTTGTAGTAATTGTATTTCTATGAATTGTCCGCTAGTATGAATAGCAGCAGTATATCTCATCACCAATATATAAATTTCCCTACGATTTGTTCAATACCTATATCCCATTTTGTCTGTGATTATGTAAGATACAAAGCTTTTATATCTAAATGCGGCACTTACAAATATAATTTTACATAATATGATACCAGTCTGAATACATATTGAGCTTACTATTGAACAGTGAGTGAAAAAAAGTAGCCATTCAAGTTACGTTTATCGCACAAGCTTTCTCACAGTTCGTTGCTGGATGAAAGCTGTGTATAATAGATTATATATGGTGGAAGTTTGTTTCATTATTTTGATATTTTAATAGAGCTTTATCAATGTAATATAAGCCATTAATTGTGATGAGACGTCTGATATTTTGGTGATTGAACGAGAACTCATGATTTTGTGTTGAAACATAAATTAAGCCCTAGCTCGAGTTGATGTAGCTGAAACATACAAAACAGAATAGGAAATCGGAGAGATATGTGTAATATATATACATTATATAATATATAATAATATATATATATTATTTTGGTAACTGATTAAACGACTATATAGAAAGAAAGTAATTATGGCTCAGAGCCAGGTAATATAAAGACTTTTTTTGTTCAGAGTGGACAACAGCAAAGTTTATGGTATCAATTTATCTTTGATTTATATCAGATGTATTTATTTCTAAGACTCTAAGAAATATGATAGAAGAAACAAATAAACTACGCAAAGTTCCTTTGTTCTCGAACAAACTAAAATACTGAAAATGTAAGAAAAACACAAATTTGTAACTGATGTTTTGATTACTTACTAGAAAGCATGCCAGCTTGCAAAACTTGTACCGGTGTCTGAAAAGGATAGCTATCACTCCTACACCTACATGAAACGACTTTTTCTGGAAGCGGCAGTTCCTATCAGTTTTTTCATTACTATATTTTTGGTTGTAAGAGCGTGGAGATTGTAGTACTTCGATGTTATGCTCATTAAAGAGTATTCAGTTACTTATTTGAAGGGCTGAAAAGCCACGGCCTCGATCATAATGTAGTAAGTTTTATGTGATATCAGAAAATAATAATAGTCAATCGGATATTTTAAATATATAAAAAAGTTACAATAAACGTCTAAAGAACAATATTCCAAAACGCTTTAATGGCTTAACGTTTTAGTGAATGCTTCATTATATGTTTTTCGATAAAATTTTCTCTTGTGTTCTTTTTTTAAAGGATATTACTTCGGTAGTATTTGATGAATTAGAAATTCTCCCTTGAATATATTGTGTCAATTCAGTTCTGTTTAGTAGGCTGTACTATATACTTTCATAACCAACCAGTCACATTACATTTCAATTACCTGTCTTTCATAAACGTTAAATGAAAATTATGAGCTTTATCACATATTTTTTTACAGATATCATAATATATTATAACAGCAAATGCTTTGTCTTTGCAGGAAGATATAAGCTTGGAAATTAGCACCGTATGCTAACATTAAAGCATTGTACTCAATTTATTTGGAGTATAACACATACATACATACTTTGGCGAAATATAAGCCCTTTGAGAAACATCACTAGAAAACTTCAACGTGGTTTCATGCCTAATACATGATTGATACAAATACTTTGATGTTATAATTTGTTTGGCGTGGTAACGTCTGATACTAAGTTGAAATGTTATTAGACACCCCTCTTGCCAACAATCCTCAATGTCCAGTTAAAAGCATGAAGTTTAAAAATTTACAATTTTATTGCGATTTCTCATCATTCTTGCATATAAAAATATAAATGGTGGCTAGTAATGAACCTCAAATTATGAAACCAAATATTCAATAAAATATGCTATATAATTCCCTTTGCTTCAAAACATGTCACCAAATCATCATTCCCTAATTTCACTTATGTAACAAGGACATGTATTTTGGTTGTCATATATAAATATATACAAATGTTAGACAAACTAATAGAAACTGATTGCTACTTTTTTTTACAGATTGTAGCAAACGAGATATGTTTTATATATCTTAGAAAGTTTCGTTCTGTAGTTTTTTTATGGGTTTTCTTTCTTTTAAGCTGGTGGATTTCTTGTAGCTTGAATGTCACTAGATGTGAACTTCTTATAACTGAGTAATGCTAATCACAGCAAATATGAAAAAAATTCTCATTTAAAGTTTTAAGACGAAAATTATGACACTTCGAACCATATTACTAGTTTGTCTTATTTCTTTATAATTTTCTTGGGCTCATGTACGCTTTTTATCTCCAATAACGATAATAGTAATAATGAAAAACGTTATATACCACTAAACAAAGACCAACGCGATTAATTATTTTCTATTTCTCAGTAAGATAGGGGTAAGGCGTCACGCTATTAGCAATCTTTCCTTTTTACGTTTTGAAAAAAATCTCAAAATGCCAGTGTTTTCGGTTT
The DNA here is from genome assembly GCF_000517525.1 of Limulus polyphemus. Lineage (NCBI taxonomy): Eukaryota > Metazoa > Arthropoda > Merostomata > Xiphosura > Limulidae > Limulus > Limulus polyphemus. Next base: position 1,031,938 of record NW_013665652.1, on the reverse strand, counting down.
AAAAGTAAGAAACAATGTATTTGGTTTCATAGTCGACCTATACTTGTCACTAAGCCCTTATTCAACCAGACTTAAACTTTGATTGATTACGAACAACAATGGCATTAACACCTAAGCGTTATGGGTCATCAGCTGCTACTCACTGAGATTATCCTAGCAATTAATAACTTTTTTCAGGACAGAGAAATAAATTTTAATTACTTTCAATCTCAAGAGTAATCAATGAAAATCCTGAATATTTTTCCAAGAAAGTACATTAGCTTTCATATGTTTTAAGCGCATTTTCTATTGAATGAATAAAGAATAGGGAAGAATTTATAATTTTGAAACTATAGTATAATAAATTTTTGGTAGTATAGTCTTACGCATATTACGTACAAGTTAACTGTGTAAACAAAATAGTAATCTTATAACTTTTTACTACTTTTAAAATCACTTTAGAAGTTAATGATTTCTAACAATATATTATAAAAAATGTAATGTCATAAGAAGTGTAAACATCTAAAGAAATTCATTTGATAATCCGTCCTTTAGCTTGAAATATTTACAGTTTTTTTCACCGATAATTCTTTAACACGGTCACCATATTTGGTAAAAGATTGTATTACATTCATGAAGTTACAATAAAAAACTGGGACAGTACTTCTTTATATAATTTTCGTTCTTTATAAAACAGGTAGTTTAAAAGGACATAAGTAAGTAAAGTGTGCTACATTTTATCTTCTCATCGGATTGATTCATATTTATGTTAAAGCTACTGAGGCTTTTCTGCCGTCGTCTTTAATTTTGAACTACTGACCAGAGGAAAGTCAGCCAGTCACTAGAACCCTACCAAACACCGTCCACACTAAGCGATTAATTGTCACTCCGCAATCTAGAACTTTACTACAGGGCCAACCCAAGTTCGTTCAGTTCGGCAGAATAGCAGTTTTAACAAAATAAAATAGAATCGGAATTAAGTAAAAACTGTCTATTCAATGAAATAATATTTGCCTAACGAAAATGAACATAATCTGGTTATCCGTGCTCATATTACACAAGGGTTATTATGTTATTTGATGTAAAAAAAATAAGTTCAAAAATCACTAACGAATATTACATCTTTTCCTGAAGTTTCCAGAAGAAAAATGATTGTATACAGGCATACCAAAGTTGTTTGTTTGCTAAGTTCAAAGTTATCAAATGGACTATCTGTGCTTTGCTTACCAGGAGTGTCGAAACCCGAATTTTAGCTTTATGAGCCCTTAGACTTACCATTGAACCACCAAGGAGAATGTGGTAATAAAACCACAAAAGTTTATATATATCGAATAAAATTTTCTTCAGATTTATAAAACGAGCAGCAATTTAAAAGTTGATATAACTTAGTTAAAATATCTGACTCACCTTATGAATGAGTAAGATCTTGTTTATGCTCTGTTCATGATTGACCTTCGTTAAAATCTAATCACAATAGCTTTCTTGATCGAATAATTTCTCTTGCAACCATGACCTTCGCTCTGCAGATTAAGATGTTGCTCTGTATTGACTTGGGGTGTACTTCAGAGCACGTTGCTCTTCCTAGGTACTTGGCCATGCTAATTTTTCCGCTTTCATGTAAAATATTGAAAGCAATCTTCCATGAAACGTTTGACTCTACATCATTTAGTAATCTCCCTGTACGAATATACTTCTTCTGAATATCTGGCATATAGGTAGTCCTCCAGCAATAAATCTACTGTGGTGACTTTGCATTGTGACAGTGTCAGCAATTTTCCATGATCCAAATACAGAGCTTGAGTGCTTGCTTTATATTAAATAGTTTTTGGAACTTCACCACGTCGTTACAAACAAGGTCACAACGTCCGGGATGACGGTGCATCATGACAATGACCCTGCTGCGTATTTTCCATTTCAAGAATACTTCATCGTAAGACTATAATGTTTAAATCATCCCACTCCACTAATTTCTGTTTAACCAATCAATACAGTTCATGAGGACGACGATTTTCCTGCGCCCGTTTGTCAGTTTCAACAATATCTGATCGTAAAGAAATCCCCATGCAATGAATTCGGCAAAGGACGTATACCACAATTGAGCATTGATGACACGTGAGCAACTTGTGTACTTGTGACTTGTGTCTCTTTTACATACCGAGATCCTTCTTAATTATGTTGCATCATGTGGGTTGTACTCGTGGACAACTTTGGCCACTGATCACCTAATACAGATGTCACACTTTACTTAATACATCTTTCATACGACTTGTTGCAGGTTTCTTTCCCAATGGCCCTTTTACCCCAAGTTGATTCATATTCTCTTTGTCATCCAATGCCATTAATAACAAAGAATATCCCTGTCTTGGAAATTCTACATCCCTGATCTGAACACATCTTTATGATCTGAGTGTATAAATAATTGGCGTCGAAAAGTGCTGTTAAATACTTTTCCTAAAAGCGATCATTTTTTGATGCCATCACACTATTTAAGAAAAGCCAACCATTTCGTTCTACCGCGACTTCATATCAGATGTGGTTGTTAAGTGACTTGCTTACTTGCTTATTCAAAATTGTTTTAATATAACTGTTTGTTTGTTCGTTTGTTTATAATTAAGCACAAAGCTACACAATGGACTATCTGTGCTCAGCCCACCACGGGTATCGAAACCCGGATTCTAGCGTTGTAAGTCCGCAGACATACCGCTGTGCCACTGGGGGGCTTTAATATAACATTCTCAATCCTATATGTAGGTCTTTAAAATGTAGTCTGTTTACCTAAGTTTCGCATATATAGTGACACCATAATTTATTAGCATATAAAGTGCAATTAGCTCTCTGTATATTTAATTATAAGAACGTTCAATTCCTATATGATAAGTCTTCACATTATACATTTAACAAATTTTACTTATTCACAAGAAAAGTGTAAACAGAAAGCTAAACAGTGATGATAATTTATTTTCCATGAAGGAAAAAAGACGGTTTATTTTAGTGTCTTGCAAGTTTCCAACTACATCGAGAGAAATACGTGTGAATTGGTGCCAAGAATAAGCGAAAAATAAACTTCCTAAATATTAATGTCTTTGTATTCAGAAGTTTCGAAGAAAACTTTGATAAACTTCTTTCCAAGCTTGCAATTCTAATTCTTATTAATCTGCATTTTGTACTATATAATGCTTACTTGAATAACCAATGTATCTTATTATTCTAGGGCTAAGCGGGGCCTACTGGTTAGCATTCTAGGTTGTGAATTCCACGCTCCAATGTTCTAGCTACAGTGAAGAGAAAACGGTAGGAAATTAATCAGATTATGTTGTCAACCACAAATTATATAATTTAGTACCATACAAATTAAATAGAAGAGAATTGTTTTGGACTTTTCTAAGGTATTCATTAGTTCTTTGAGCCATTGATGAAAGCAAAAGTCATAATCTCTCATTTTCTCTTTCTTTGATCATTGATATTAGTGATATATGCCACTGTTTTACTTTTATTACTTGGCTAAGTCATGTGTTATTTCGATCGATAAATCCAATATTTTCAAAATGGACGTTTGTACTCTATATAAGAATGTTCAGAAATACTAAGGTTAAAGACAATCTGAAAAAAGGTAATTGAGATATTGTTTATCTTACGAATTATGTACATCCTCGTCTATTTAGAAGATTTCATATATAACTCCATTTTATAACAACACAACTTATTTTGTTTTTAATAAAATCTAATTGGAACATTAAATGTACTGACATTAAATTATTTAATATACTTTTATCCAATTCATAGGGTTGTTGCTTTTTTATCGCAAAGTTATTCACGATATTTTACTCATATTGCTTTCTCAGGCCATGCAGTTAGTAAATAGGAAAGGTCATCTTATGATATTACTAAGGTATTAGTAAGTAATATCGCAAGGAAAGGAAGCTATGTTTTTAATAATTTTTTTTTACATTTAGTGGCATTATAATAATACAATGTTTTTAGAAGAAAAAAAAAGAGTTGTTGTGCCTTTTCTGTAAAACAATTGCTAATCTAATATAATACGCTTTGTGTATTTTTTTCAAAGAACACTTGTATATTTTCTTATCTGTAAACTAAATTTAGCATTCTTACTTTCAATGCTGCTTATTATTTTCACCTTTTTTCTGACTCTTCTCAATACCTTGTTAAGCAGCATTGGCTAAATTTAACAATACTCGCTAGATATATTTATCCATGTACGCCCCTGTATTTTGAATGACCAGTACATTTTATGATATTAAATATCTCTAAATCATTCCTGTACAATCAACTAATTTGATTAAAAATGGTAAATTATAGAAATTAGTAATTCATCTGTAGGATACACAAATCATCACAAGGAATTGTTTGTCAGAATTGTAACATTGTAGTTAGTTAGTTAGTTAGAATGTATCATCATTGAATATTAGAAAGTTAGTTTTATTTTTTCCTTCATTGTTGCACAGTGTATTTAATGTTTATAAAACAAATTAAATCTTGTTATATCTGAAATTATAATAAATTCATATTAAGCTATCAAAATATATAAGATCGTGTTGCAATCGAAGAAAACAAAACAAAAACACCACAGTAGACAATAACTACAGAGAAAGCATTTTATAATTTATACATTGTCGGTTAAACGCTCATTATCTACAACATAAGAAACTTCATATACCACCAGTGTAGATAAAAAAAAAGTCTACAGGACGAAGAAAATTCAGAGGTATCATTGTTCTCAGCTTTTACAAGTACACTGAAATATGTTTACATAAAGGAAACAAACATGTGTTACGATTAAAATAAAGTGTTGAGTCTTAAAGAAAATCTTAATTATGAAACGAATATCATTATTGTGTTGAAACATTGTATACTCGCTTTAATCTTAAAATTGAGCTTAAACTTTCTATTTTCGTTAAGTATAAAACGTAATAGGTTTAGCAGTGTAAAACATTAAAGCGAATACATAAATGAAATTAATTTTACGTTTTAATCTGGAAGAATATTTTGATATACTTCAAGAAAATTATTTTATGTGCTTGTAGTTTCTTTACTTTCTCATTGCTTTTTATTTTTAGATTATCTATACATCTGAACCCAATTGTTTGATTTTTTTACGTATTTCAAAGTAAAATCATTTAGCATTAAGTTTTTATTAATATACATTTATAGCTGATTGTTCTAAGTAATGCAATACTTTTGATGTGAGTAAAAATAATAAAAAATATTGTACATCAGTATGCTGTAGATTAACATTTAGATGTAGAATGAGTGTTTTAAAAGTTTTGCGAACAGGTTTCGTTCTTTTTAGCGCCTAAACACTTTCAGCATGGGACTATGAAATGTCAAATGATAATGATCTTGCTAACATTAAAAAACTTTCTGAAATAAATATAACAAACTATCACGATTTTACTAAATGCATTAGGGAAAAGTTGGGTAGAACATATAACTCACCAGATAGTTAATTATGTAATGTATGTAGATATTAATCTCATATTCTACAAGTAATGAACAACTCAATAGCTAATGAAACTCAATATGAAACTTTATGTCTTTAAGTATTCTGCAGAATGCTCAGAGGTAAGTCTATAGGCTTATAATGCTAAAATTTGGGCTTCGATACCCGTGTTAGGCACAGTACAGATAACCAATTATGTAGCTTTGTACTTAACATACAAAGAAACAAACTGTTCTTCAGATTATTTAACTTGTAAAACAACTTGGAAATATTTGAAAATAAGAGAATAGAGAAGTATCGTATATCTTAACTTGTAATTTGAATCGTGCTATTGCCTTGATTATTTCTTAACAAATTAGAAATTTAGAGCGTGTTTGAAATAATTTTCAAATTAAGTTTATTCTAGTCAATATCGTTGCGAAACGTGGATATTGCCTGTCAAGGTGTTACAGTAATTTATAGTGGTGTGCAAGTGAATCAAGAAGATTTGTACAAACCATGACAGTTTGATTAAGATATGTCTTCTTTGAAGCTATAGACAGACGTGACCGAGTGTTAGCTGCGAATAGAACGCCCAAGTTTGTGTAGCTTTCGTTATTCCGGTGGACACGTTCCGCACTTTCAGCTGTGGGCGTTATGAAAGTAACAGTCAATCCCGCTATTCAGTTAAGAATTACCGTGTAAACGACAGATGCTACTGGCTGGTTGATCTTCCTATGGCGAGCATTTGTAGATTAGGGACGACCGTAGCTGAACCTTGAATTATCTGCTCTGATCGTTAATAATTCAAATTGGAAATATCAAATAATTCTGAAATTCATACTTTCGAGAAATATAAATAATTATATGTGTGTTTAAGGTATTGTACTGTTGCTTTTATTAGTATTTTTTTCATAATATTTAGTGATACAATACGTAGTAAACAATTCAATTATTGATGCTTCCTTATTTGAAACAATATTTTATAGATTAATAGATCAATACAACAGAAAATTTTCGAACATTGCATTTAAAATCCAATATGTTATTAACGCTTTCGATGCCTGAAACTATAACTTCCTTCAACTCCTTTTAGTCCTTCGTTTCTTATGGAACTCGTATTTTCAATACCACACCTTTGCACTTCCTTGTCTCGCAGAATTTTTAATTATGTTTAAGAGTTTTTAATAGTTTGAATGTACGTGGTCAACGTTTATTCATTTTTGATATCTTTGAGCTGAAATATGAAATTTACTTTTTAAATAAAGGAATACAACTTGATGATTTACATAAACGGACCATTTAGACATGTTGGATAGAGAGGTAGTAATAACCAACGAATAAGATTTAGAAGAGCACAAAGAAATCAAATATCTCTTTATGCTTAGGCTTAACATTTAGTTTATTATAAAATAACAGTTAAAATTTCCTAAAGTGATGCATATTTATATGTTTATCATTTTAGAGTACCTTATAATATATAATAAATTCGAATCTATACTTTTCTGAGCATTCATATATTTCTTTAAGGAACATATAGAATGATAATTAGCTTTTTTAAAAACGTAAATTTTCCGTTTATATTTAAAGCATCGTTGAGTAACATTTAGCTAAGAGATAGAGAGAGAGAGAGAGACTAATTCTTATAATTTATTTTGAACAAAAGAAACAAAAATATCTTAACCTATATTTATCCAATCTTAGTTTATAAGAGCTACCAATATTTATTGTGTAATCAGTAAAAAAAAAGCTTATCTGAAAAAGTTAGATAATAGAAACAAAAATGTCTTATCCTATATTTATCCAATCTTAGTTTATCAGAGTTATCAATATTTAATGTGTAATCAGTAGAAAAAAGGCTTATCAAAAAGGTTAGATGATATACCAAGACAAACAATAAATCGCATTTATACCTTCAATTTCTTCTAGGATTTTTTAAAATTAACCTACTAGTAAAGTAAACTTTCAAACAAACAGTAAGGATCGTAGAAGTTTTATTATATCGCGATATTTTTATCTTTTAAGTTAAACGTTACCTCAACTAATAATACAGTGGTTTAACTCCTTTCAATGTTATTAATTAGCCTAGCTACATAAACCTTTTTTATTGTGCACTATAGTGGATAATGGTTAACACTGAAGAACGCTTAAGCTATACTAAGAAGTGAGGAAACATCACAGTATGCTTCCAATGACTTCAAATATTTTTCGTAGTTTTCAGCTAAAACTGGATATTTATCTGTCTTAAATTACTGCGGACGAGACCTCTCTCAAGCTTAGGGATTCTGAAGCTAGAAATTTATTCTCACTCTAGAACTCACCATCCTTATAGTTTATTACCTAGTTTCCTTTAGCGAGTTTTTGTATTCAGTACCGTTTTTGCATTTTAGTTTTAGAAGTTTAAAAACGTCTTGATAATAGGTACTTGTTTGTATGGTCTATTTTTATTGAGAACAAAGGATATTAATTCCAAATGTAAAGAACAATGATAAAAGTGGATGCCAATGAATTTTTAGCAAATAATTCAATATACTCTAAAGAATAAAATACAGGCACGAAAGATTTTTTTCATTAACCCAACATTATGTTTTCATAGCCAACGCACACTGAAAACATTTAGTGATTAAGAAATATAAATTTGTTACTTAACGAATGATATTTCAGATGAAAATATATTGATGTGATATTAATAATTCAAACTAAACGTAATCTCAGGCCCGGCATTGCCAGGTGGTTAGGG
>NW_013665652.1:964753-1022857 GCF_000517525.1 Limulus polyphemus | reverse complement strand
AACTCCACCCCGTAAAACCCAACCTGCTACAAGTAACTGCAACAACTCTCCGTTGGTGAGGTGTTGTTACGGCCCTATGCTCCAATGGGAGTTTACAGGAATAAAAAAAAAACGTAATCTCAATTTATTTAAAGTGATAGAAATTACTTTCTCTGTGGTCTTCCCTCATTTTTTTTGTTTTAACTGCCCAAATATTTTGTCCGCTACTTTAATTTTAGTTAATTAATGCTTGAGTTTTGTTTTTCAAATATAAGAAACGTATAACAGAAAAAACTGAATTATGTATTGTCTGATTTTATTTATGTAAATTATAAACGTACGAAATCAATTATATTCGATCTTTTGTGTTGTTTGTAGATATTATGTTATCTTATGTGGCCTGTAACCATATTGATTACAGAACTATCGTTGTGCTTTATAGATCGTATGAGGTAGAAACCACATAAAGCACAATGTTATTGTTAAGATGCTAATTCAAGTTAATTATTGAATAGGTGGGCTTTATTAATTTTTACGATTTTTTTATAGGAAGTTTCAATTATGTTTAGGAATTGCTGTCGTTTATTATACGATTAGAATACACATATTAGAAATGATATTTTAATGTTACTTTGAGTGCATAGCAATATGTAATAGTTTTACCTTATAATTCTCAAAACTTACATAATAATTTTATTTTATTTAAGTTCCATTTTTAAATGCAAAGATGAAATACAAAAGCTTCTTATCAAACGTTACATAAAGCGACCGATATTCAGGAACTCTGGATGAAGTGGCATTCATAAAGAACTACATTCACGAGAGCCTCATTACTGATCTCTTGGAATGCAATCTTTATAATTCATTAATAATACTTTTCAATGCTTTGCTCTCTTGGTGATTTAGAGGTAGTGTAGTGGCTCTTGATGATTTAACATCAATATTTTATGTGCACGTTTTGTATAGAGTAGATTCATTTCAGTAAAAAAAATAATCAGTGGTTCTCTTGGTATCATTTTAACGTACTCACATAATTCTGCTTTGCTAATGAAAATTTTTTAAGGTAAAAAAGAAAATCAATGATCATACCTCTTCGTTTAATCAACTACATACATTTTACATATATCCTTTTAACTTAAAAATGAAATCACTTAATACAAATGTCAGCCAAGACCAACAGCATTTTGTATATATTTCAATACAAAAATGCTATAGAAATATTGTCATCATAAAACTTGCATTTGAAAGTAGAGATATTTGAAGTAAAGAACTTTAATAAAATTTCAAGTATAATCTGATTATTATAAAAATAAAGTTAAACATATTTACATTAAATAAACAATTTGATTAACGTCAAAAAAAGCAATTTACTGAAAGAAATACGAACTTTCCATGTGATGCTCAAGCAAAGTACTGTACAATAAACACATTTTATGATTTAAGAAAAATATTAATAATAAGGAAAATGAAATAATGCACAGTCAATTTAAAATAACAAAAATAGTTAATTTACCTTAGAAAACAAATAATTGTTACTAAAACATGGTTATGAAAGTTTTAAAATGTATAATAATAAAAGGGGGTGTTTGTGATCTGTATATGTGTGTGTGATCACCATAACTCCAAGAGGAAAGAACCCAGAAACCTGAAATTTTGAACACATATTAAGTGGACACTGAGAGTGTACACCTGGATATTATTACTTATCCACGTACACACCTTTTTAATGATGCAAACTAACAAATAACCACATACAAAAGAAGTGGTTCCTTAAATTACAAATAGAAATCACAGACTGACACACACGTGTGTGCGTGCACGCGTGCGCACGTGCGTGTTTTTTATGTGTGACCACCATATCTCCAAGAAGAAAGAACCTAGAAACCTGAAATTTTGCACCCATATTAAGTGGAATCGGAGTGTTATTACTTATCCATGTGCGTGCGCGCATGGACGTGTGCATGTTTATAAGAGACAAGCTAAACAAAAAAAACACATTGAAAAGAAATGTGGCTACCATAGCTCCAAGAAAAAATAACTTAGAAACCTGAAATTTCCCAAACGTACTAAGTGGACCCTGAGTGTTATTACTTATCCACGTGCGTGCGCGCATGGACGTGTGCATGTTTTTAAGAGACAAGCTAACAAAAAAAAACACATTGAAAAGAAATGTGGCTACCATAGCTCCAAGAAAAAATAACTTAGAAACCTGAAATTTCCCAAACGTACTAAGTGGACCCTGAGTGTGTACACCTGGGTATTATTACTTATCTTGTCCACGTGCGTGCGCGCATGCGCCAGCGTTTTTTTAATGGGGCAAGGTAGCGAAAAACCACATAGAAAAGAAGTGGTTCCTTATATTACAAATAAAAATAACAAACAGACGGACAAGCATGCAGATACGTGCGCGCATACGCGTGCGAATCTTTTTAATGTGGCAAACTACAGAAAAACCACGAAGAAAAGAAGTGTTTCCTTATATAACAACTTCTGATATATAGAAAAGCCAGTACGTTTTGGTAACAATGTATTACAACAATGGGTTTTATGTCATGTTGCTTAGCAACAAAACTATATAGGTTATACTTTTATTCTAAAAATGGTTCACAATACACACACTGATATAGTCAACTAGAATATATCAACCTAATAACCCGAGCGAAGTCAGATACTTTCGCTAGTGAATAATAATAAATGAAATATAAGAAAGGATTTATACAAACGCGAACTTATAACCGAAATAAATCTACCATAACTGAAAGAAACAAAAACTAATTAGACATTTCAGTTATGGCGTTCACTTTTTTATGTTTACATAAACAAACAACAAAGAACATGAAAAATATACCTGCTTTCCTTGAAGATTTGACTGAAATATTTTAAAGTCTCCAAGGTTATGCTTTATATTCGTCGCTCGACCTTAAATCATATCTCATTACGGATTCCTTTTCCTCCCCTATCTTATGGTATAGAAATGAAGATGACATATAAACAAAGCAACATACATTAACCTAGAGATATAACGGTTTCTGATAAGTTAATGTCGGTATTCAGAAAGAATAAAACAAACAAATCAAGTTAGGTGTAACAGTGACCTAAGCTGAATAGCTTGAGCAAAGATAAGTATCCACGAATAAAAGTAAGAATAACTTAAATATTGCCCGAAAGAGTTTTCCAATGACTTTGAGCTTGAATTACAGAATTCCACACTCACATACACGTAACTATGAACAGACTTGATTACAGAAGTGAGTGTCTTGGAAACTCAGGTATACAGAGAGCTTAATATGTTACATTAAATGGTTTTTGAATACGCACACCAGCAAATCACGTGACAACCACAGCTGATATAAAGTCACGGTAGATGGAATGTATTAGAACTTCATTCTGACATTGTTGGGCTGAGCGCAACCCAATGGTTGGCGTGCAGGACTGTGTATCCGAGGTTCCATGGTTCGTGCTCCGTTACCGAGAAACATTAGTGCTCCACGTTTTAAGGCACTGGGTACGTTATATGAATGATAGTCAAATTCGATGACAGTAATCCACGAGCTGGCGATGGTTGGCGTTGACTAGCTGCCTTCCCTTTTGTTTATCTCTTTAAAATTAGGAATTGCTAATGAAGATAACCCTTGAATAGTTTTGCACGAAGTTCCATAAACAAACAATAATATAACACTGCCTAGAGGTCCGTAGGTAGTAAGATGCCACCGACTACTGATTGTTCTCGGGAAGGGAATGTAATAACCTTTTCCGTCACCGAATGTTGAGACCAGAAAGATGTGTTCAGATGGGTAATTTAGAATACCCAAGACGGTGGTATTCATTGTATCTAGTGGCATAGGAAAAAAAGGAATATGGATCAGCCTGAGACCGTGGTAAGAAAAGTGTCGTGATAACATCTGAGAGCTCAAGAACACGAAGGTCTGTACGCGTGTCACAAGCATTGGTACTCAGCCTAATAAAGAAAGATTTCCGTCTGGAAATTAGGCCAACAACGTATAGACTCACCAACTTAAGTCTTCCAATAATACCTCTAGTGAAACCGTAGTATACAACAAGCAGTTGTAGAATGAAAGGGATATTCATATTACTCTATATGAAGATATAACGGTCATGTCGCCAGATGTAACGTCCATGGAATTCTTTGCGATCTTACTGTTGAAAAGAGAGATAGGAAATCGTCATCCTCGTACGATATACGGAATATGGAAACTTTCAAGGAGGAGTAGTATACCTTAGACATGAAAACACTACGACGGAGTCTTTTGCAATTAAAATTTCGCTGCAGGGCTATTGTTAAGATGCACTGCAGTCAGAAAGAGCGTGACTTTTCGTGGCAACACGGACTGTAACGATGTGATGAGGCCCCTAAATCGTTTTAATATCATATTCAATCACAACTTGTTTCTTCCTAGAGAGAACAAAAAACTTCAAAGGTGTTGAAGTCTAGCTTTGTTGATAGTATATGTGATTTATCAATTCTAGTATTTTTGGTACCTAAAATCTTATCTAACATAGTGTATATATATATATATCCGAGTTGGGACCCGAGAGAGGCTAAGTTAATATAATTTAGCAGCTAGAGTATCAAATATGCATGATTCTGTGGTGGCCATAACTAAAATGATTACCTTCTGTGTAGTCATTTCTTAAAAACTGTATAGAGGTTAGATAAAATAAAGCATTAGAAATATTTAACACTTGCTACAAATGCACAAAGGACATATGGAAAATATGCATGTTTTAGAAGTTTTTACCGTAATTATAACATTGCCATAATAAAACAACGTTTATAAATACTAAAAACTAAGAAGAAAGTTAAAAGTATAAGTTAGATTAAAAAATAATGAAATGTTCTTGGAAATTGCCATTGAAGAACGCTTACACATATTCCAATGTCTTGATAAACCAACTGTATAATATAATATATAGGCTATCACTCTAAGAAACCTAGTCATATTTTTATCGATTTGCCTTTGTCTAGAGTTACTAGTTTGTTTGTTTTTGAAGTTAAGCACAAATCTACACAATGGGCTATCTGTGCTCCGCCCACCAGGGGGAATCGAAACCCGGTTTCTAGCGTTGTAACTCCGCAGACATTCCCCGAAACCTGTTTAACTAAGTGACAAGTGGTGAATCAAATAAAACATTAAGCTTCATGTTTATTTTTAATATCTCTGTATAATGTACCCAAACTTATTGGATTGATCTAGTTAAACAAAAAATATGAATAGTAATTTGTGAATACGAACTATTTTTTCACCTGTTTGTGAACATTTACAGTTATCTGAAATAAAATAAGATCCAAGAGGGATTTGAATTACATAAATAAAATCTTAGGCTTGGAAATGTAAATAAATATCTTAGGCTTGGAAATGTAAATAAATACCTTATAGCTTTTGAAAAGTTAAAAAGTTGTATCCAATGTAAATATTTTAAGAAACACTTGAGAATCATTTATCCAACAAGTTGATTTATCAATATTCGATTTATCCTAATAAGTTAATAATTTAACGAACTTTCATAAACTCACAAAACAATATAGAAAGTTTCTGAATACGATGTCCTGTGTATCCTAAACTAGAGCTAAGTTACAATAAATACATCTGGGGTTATTATAACTTCTGAAATGATGCTCGCACTATATTTCTATTAATAATAAAGATAATTTTTAAGTTCAATATTTGTTATAAACATGTATAATCATATTCACCAAACATATAAACAAAGATTTATTTTATTGTTTTTTTTGTTTTGTTTTTTTCCTTTCTTTGTAAGTTGGAATTTTCCTAACGAACGTGCTATCTGCTTACCCGTACGAAACCGGTATATTTAGAAAAGGTTGCCTTTATTACATATTAAAACCGACATTGACATTCGATGGTTTAGCAGACGCCACCTCTGACAGGCAACAGGGCTTTAATCTTTATCTCGTTTCCTCTAGACATTTATCGTCCAATGTGAAACTAACATTAATCCTAATCGAAACAAGCAGTGTCACAAACACAAGTCGCAACTCGTACTAGAAGACTAATGTACTTACCTTGATTTATATATATTCTGCACTTGAAACTGGAACAGTGAAACGTACTGTGCAGAAACGTCGAGGACATTTAATAAACTCAGACCACTATATAACTTTTATAACCACTTTTATAACATATCAAATAGTCAAAGTAGCCGTTTCTAAGTTGTCTGTCTAGTGAACGTCTACTCAATACACATTAATATTTTTAACTAGATTTTACAATAAACGTATATAAGACTTATCATATCTACACTCTACTATTTGTTTTTCGATAAAAATAATTGTATACATAAAAGGTAAACAGATGTCTCAAGGTAAATTTAAGTTCAACTTGTTTCCTGGATAATAATGATCACTTTAATACTTCGTTTGTTTGTTTTGAATTTCGCGCAAAGCTACACGAGGGCTATCTACACTAGCCGTCCCTAATTTAGCAGTGTAAGACTAGGGGAAAGCAGCTAGTCATCACCACCCACCGCCAACTACTAGGCTACTCTTTTATCAACGAATAGTGGGATTGGCCGACACATTATAATGCCCCCACGGCTGAAAGAGCGAGCATGTTTGGTGGGACGGGGATTCGAACACGCGACCCGCAGATTGCGAGTTAAGCTCCCTAACCACCTGGCCATGTCGTACCCACTTTAATAAAAGGCAAACCCCAAGAACAACCATAGAACGGCCTGTGAGGAAAATACTTTTAATTAAAGATCTGGATTTAAAAGTTCGAAACAAAAAAAAAACATACTTTTTCACTATCTTAATTACATAATATATTTTTTAATAAGACTCCAGACCAATAACACATAATTTTCATATATCTAAAGGATGAAATTTATAAAATCAAAAACAGAAAACTGGCCATAAGAAGTGATGAAAGATTCTTAGTAATTGTTATAAATTCTGACAAACATTTTTTTTAATAAATGTATTCTTAAGAATGATAAAGTAGAGCTTTAGAAATTTGATGGTTATGTATTTTGTAATATTTAAGATTACTCTCAATATTACGACAAATTTGTCTGTTTGCAATTAAGCACAAAGCTATCTGTGCTCTACCCGCCACGGGCATCGAAACCCGGTTTCTAGAGTTGTAAGTCCACAGACATTCCGCTGTGCCACTGGAGGGTATTAAAACAAGTAATATACGAATAAAAACACAATGAAAGATTAGTTAATCTAAAATATAGAAACCTATCAATACTGTGGTGGTTAAACAACTTGAAACAATATCACTTCTAAAAGATCTTGAGCTCTTAAATCGATTTGTTGTTTTGTATTATTTTGTGAGTGTTTATTGTTTAGATAGACGGATACGAAAGTAACTGCGTTTTTTTTTTCTGAAAAACAAATAACGACTTGAGAAAGATCAAATTAGGTATCCAGCTCTACCGAGGGAAGCAACAGCAGAGCTGCGTATGAAAGTTGGGGTACAGGCGTTCTTAACATAGGCGCTATACATTAAGTCATAGCGGTGCGGTAATTATCCAATATCAAGGAATACTTTCTGTGAACGCGTCTCCTCCTGAACGAGTTGACCGGTCCATATCAAACTTGGCATGCTAACTTAGTAGTCCAAAAGCAAACCAAATTTGCATTAAACCTACCCATATATTGAAAAATTGAAAAACAGATTATAGACTAATCCGTATATCGTCACTACAGTAGCTATTGTAAATAGTTGAGTTTGAACAAAACTCACATCATAACCAAACTCTGCATCTTAAAGATTATAAATAACATTTTTAGCATTTAGCTTGTTTCCCATAATAACCAAATTATACGGTGATAAACTATTCAGCTACAATGCGGAGAATAAAGATATTACAGCTGTTTAAGTTTCGGCTCTTTTTTTTAATTCACACCATTTAATTTCACTTTGGCCTCCCAGTGGCACAGCGGTATGGCTACGGACTTACAACGCTAGAAACCGGGTTTCGATACCCATGAGTATCTTTGTGCTTAATTCCAAACAAACAAACTTCCAGTTTATACTAGGGTTAGAATAAGCACTTAAACCTGAAGTAGAGAAGCATTTCATAATTACAATATTTTTAGGATAGTTCTTACGTCTCGATGTAGAATATAGTTTTCCGTGGAAACAAAATTAAGGATCATTATTAAATTAAAATGCTTTGAACAAGAAATGACGCAACTGCTTTGCTATTTCTGCCAGGTTTCTCGACTCGACTGCTACACTTCCTCACTTCCGATCCACTTCCCCTGTCTTACAACAATTTTCTTGGAGAATAAACACTACTGAAAGTCCTTGCACAGATTTTACTTATTTTTGGCACATTGCTGATTATTTTACGCGCATTTGCCACACAAAAAATTAGTCAAATTGCGCATTTGCTCAATTTTCAATTCATTCATTTGTTATATTCTGATAATATGAATTATAGCGAGTGCACATTTCTGCTACGGATCAAACATAAAAATTCATTTATCCATTAATCTTTTTGATTAAGAGAAAGTATTCAAAATAGTTTGGAATATTTTAATATCCTCTATTTTATTCTATATTTTATAACTTTAGTTTAGATATTGGTGTGTAATTTTTTTCGTAAAAGGAGTTTCAATATTCCTTGCAATAGCAAATCAATACCCGCAATTCGAATGTAATTATCAAATCAATGTTTCATATCACACCATAACATGAAAAAGATGCATTAAGAACATACAGATACTCTTGTTTCGCAATACCAATAATTAGAGAGCCGCTAAATTAACAATCCATTCAACGCTATCTTGTCCATGGAGGGTAATTTACTATTGAGTGAAATATGATATGATGTGATGTTTTGAATACACGACACATAACTTCCAAAGAATTAATTTTATTAAATTGCGATATATTAAAAACACAGCCCGAGGAAGTTTCTTCTTTCGTAAATATGACTGTGATATTATTTGTAAACTGTAGGCATGACGACGAAACCTTGCTAAGGGTAAATATTCCATAATATCGAGTAATATGTATGTGTGGACTATTCCTATAAAGGTGTGTCCTTTGAGAAATAAGAAGTAAACATCCACTTAGAACCCAGATGGTTGTTGTTACATTTAATATCAATCTACAAAATACATCATAGTGAACCCATTTTGTTACTTAGATTAAAAATATTTACAACTTGACATTTTCTTTACACGTACCTAATAGACCGTAAAATAGTTTAAGTTTTATTTCCTATCTGACTTCTTGAAAGCATTAAAGTGTTTAAGTAATGTCTACACGCAATTGGAAAAACCAACTGACTTAAATTTTACAGCGTAATGAATACAGTTCGCTAAAATATATTTTATAATTTAATATGTTTACATTTTTAAAAGCCAACTCTTCACGGTGGCTCAGCGGTAAATATGAAGATAAAAACAGAAAAAGTCTGGTTTAGATACCGACGGTGGGCACATCATCTATAGCCCATAGTATAGCTTAGTGCTTAACAAAAAACAAACAAATAGTAGTTATATCTGTGAAAATATAATTTTGCAGAACAATCCATATGTTTTTGTTGTTTGATGGATTAAGCCTATAGCTACGCTCGGGTTACATTCACTAGCCGACCCTAAGTTTAAAGTGATATATTAGATGAGGGTAGCTAGTCAACATTACACACCACTAATTGTTGTGCTTCTCTTGTGAGACAAAACATAGGAATTTAACTGTCACTCTTTTAATGCGCCCACGGATCTGCACACACACACGTATATATATATATACATAAGTAAAATTACATTTGTCGCTTATAAAGTAATGCAATTATATAAGAGTCACTGTCATATAAGCATTATTATTCTTAATGTTTAGGAAATGGTGTTAACAAAGTAAACACATTCAAAGATATTACGTAAATGAATCTTTCGTAGGGAATGTTTACCCACTGGACAGTCAAGGTGTTTGTGTGAAATACAAAGTATGCCAAAAATATAATTTAAATATTTTCTAATCAATGTTTTCACGAACAAAGTATTTTTGTAGGAAGAAAACATTAAGGATGTTTGAAAATAAGTTTAATAACAGCAGAAAATAAACAATGATTACTCAGAAACTTAAACACTTGAAACTGTATGTGATGAAATAGTAGTGGTAGCTATAATAACATTAATTTAAAAATATGTTTTAAAGTATTTAACGGTGTGCACGACATAGGTGGCTCATTGTGTAGCTTTGCACTTCAAAGCAGACAAAGAAAACCTAAAACTTTATGTTCTATACACATAAATGCATTCCATCTGCTAACAAGACATCTCCTTGTTAGGCTCAATTCAGACATCACATTTTTGTTGTTGTTGTTGTTGTTGTTTTTTTACACTCTAAAAAGCCAAGTAAATCTGAAGCTAGAAATTTATTCGAGTCTCCGATGACTTCGCGACACAGATGACGTTTCGTGGACTTTAGTGGAGCCTGATGGAAAAATCAATACACCAGATATGACAGAGAGCGGTATACTTTTGTCGGCTAGTTCTAGTACACAGTAGCTATTCTGTCTAATGTCTACACTGGTCATTTCTGTACTGTATTGTACATCACCTTTATAACAATTTCTATGTTCATCATGTACAATTTGTAATAATTAATTACAGGAAAATATAATTCTCTAAAAGGAAATTTTTGTCGTTGAGTTTCTTACTTAAAAAGCCCACTGAAATATTGAATTTGTTCTGCTATTTTCCTTTTATTTTATTCAACAAAAATATTACTTTTCATGCTTCATACCCAGTCATCGTTTTTGACTTTCTGAAACAACTTGATCAAAGTTTTAGAATTTGACACTTATAATAAAACTGAAAATATTACCAAAATTCTATATTTAATACATTCTTTAAATACTTTTACAAATTTCCTTTGTTTTTTCAGTTAAACCTTCTTCTTCTATAAATTAATTTCTATTTTATTTTATATCTTTTTTACAAAAAGTATTTTATAATATTATCTTTCTATGAACAATTGTAGATCGATGGAAGTAAGTTATATTTAAAGTTTCTTGATATCTGTCGAAACACTAACTAAAGTTATAAGAACCTGTCTCTTCAGTTGAGTCTGAAATTGTGCATGGGTGATGTCATGTCTATTGTTTCTTAGGATGAGTCCTTATCAGGAAAGAACAGCTGACGCCTCCTTTCACGGATTCAAAGACAAAATATTAATTTTAAGCAAATCTGTCAAGGAATGTGACGAGTTGATTACATTTCTTTTTTCAGCTGTTTTTACTTTCATTTTTAAAACGCTGGTCTATCCTCTTTTCTTCTGTTCTTATAGATTTCCAGGTAATTAATCCAACACTACTAATAGAATATGGAATTTGTTATTACATGCGTGGGAAGCTGACTAAATTCCACAACAGTTTTACAAAACTGGAGAAAATCCATGTCCCTGAAATGTGCGAAGACAGAATCTGAGCAAAAATTATCCCTCAGTAGTCGTAGTTGCTAATATCGATAAATTGCTTTTTTTATTATGAGCAGATTATTTTTCCAGAACGTCTTTTTTCAATTCTAATGTAACACAGATTGGTTTCTAAACTTATCCGTTTTTGTCAGCCATATATGTTTGCAGGGAAACTAATAAAAAAGGTTATATGATATCTTCACGAAACATTAGATGCAAAAAAAAATAATTTGAATTAACTTCCTTCTAGTATTTTGATTATTTTTTTAATATGTAATTATCTTACAAGTAGAAAACTGCGTTCTTATATAACGTGACAAATGTAAGGGATAAAGTTATACAACGGCTTCTATTTCCTAGTTAATGCTTTGTTATGATTATGGAAATATATTGAAGTGTTTGATAGTGACAGTGCTTTAAATGCTTAGCATATGATATTAACAGTTTTATATTTTTCATGCTAAGTATATTAATACTCATGTTTCGCAAAGCTAATACAGGTGTCGTCATCTTTCTTAGATTGGCACTTTTTCATTGGTTATAGACAGGCTTGGTAAATAATGTAGTAAATTCCTTTTCTTAACATTCCCATACTCTCCCTTAGTAATTTTTTTTATAAAGAATAAAACCAATTCGAAACTACCGTTATGAAAATAATACGGTTTACCCAGGTACTAATTTAGCCTTGTTAACGTAGAAAAACTGGATAATATGAACATATTAATCCATATATACAAATACTCATATACATACAAACAATTGTTGTATTTAATTCAAACATTCATAATACCATTACATATTTTTTCATTATGAACTTTTCATTAACACCTACTTCTATGGTAAAATTGAATCGCCATATTATTTCATTGTTAACTTTTTAGTGCAATATATTTTAGATAACTTTTATTTCTACTTCAACCTAGATGAAACGGAAACATTAAACCGATTTACTCACCTTAACTATAATTTACACTCTAAGGATAATTAAATATGCATATAAGTAAAACTATATACCGAACTTATTGTCCTAGACATAATCAAAACCCTAATCATGTCATAAAGCGAAATGAGTATATATAACTCTAATTTTTTTCAATCATAATCCAAAACCTAACCCTAATCCTATCTTGGCTAAAATATAATGAAATTTTATATATTTCCAGCAACTATTAGAAATGAATCTGGCATGATTTGGTGGTGAGGACACTCGACTCGCAAAATACAGATTGTGGATCCTAGCTTCAATCACCGAGGAGCATGCTCGTCTTTTCAGCCACGGAGTAGTTATAATGTTACGGTCAATCCCACTATTCGTAGGAAAAAGAGCAGCCCAAGAGCTGGCAGTGGGTAGTTTACTATCTGCCTTCCATCTATTATAAATGTTGAAATTAGAAACGGTTATGACCAGATAACCCTTTGTGTAGCTTTGCGCGAAAAATATATTATGTTTTGGATATATCACTTGGGAATCAGATATTTGTTTTTCTATTAGTTTAATATACTGAAGTATTTTATAGTAAGGCGAATAAACCAACTTAACGTTAATAGTTTTAAAATAGGTTATATAATAAACATAGTGTACGAAATAAATGAAACCCAGAAAAACAAACAAAAACATGTTATTAGAACTAAGCAACTGCGTAAAATAATTTACTGGGTAAATTTATTAGCTGGTTCAAGTTATTATTGATGAAAATAAATCACGTAGACGCTTTCTATGTAATATTTTTTTTTCCTTAGTTCGTGCCCCGCAGTGGTACAACGGTATGTTTGCGGACTTACAACGCTAGAAACCGGGTTCGATACCTGTAGTGGGCAGAGCACAGATAGCCCATTGTGTAGCCTTGTGTTTAAAATATTTTGTTCGTGTCTCGTTTAGGGTTAAATCTCTCCATTTGATCAGAGTAGCCTAAGAGTTGGTGGTGGGCGCTGTTGAGTAGCAGCCGTTCATACAGTCTGTAATTATAAATACCATTAAATGTTTAAGTTAAAAAGCCAATAAGTGAAAAAGAGACCCCGGGACCAGAATTTGAGCTCAGGAATTCTGGATAACGAAGTCATTGTTCTGACCACTGAGCTATCGAGATAACACAAGCGGTCTCACTCAGGTTAACTTATAAAGTCAGAGGTCCCAGGTTAACGTCCCTTGAACTATTAGAAATGAGACTGGAACCTTTGGCTCTATAAATGAATATTGAGGGAAAACGCTGGTGCTCTTGACTTTCCACTTAAACATTTAATATTAATTATTACGATATAATAATGTTGCTATTTCATGGATGACTAGAGCAAATTGTCCTTGTGTAGCTTTGCGCAATTATATGAAAGAAACTTAATCAGTTGTGACGATTTCATTTCTGTCTTTCTTTAAGATAGAAAATATGAGTGTAGTCCGCGTAAAGTTATTCTAATACAAAGTTGAAATTTAATTGCCTAGCTTCTGTGTCTTCATAAGTATAAACTTACATATTACTTAAGTAAGCCACTTTTCCAATTCGTCAGAATAATGTCCGGTTTGGACAAATTTCAAAGAAGACTTCATAATGATTCTGTGAAACAAACAGACAAAAACATATATATTTATATATAGTAACGTCTATTAATAATGCTTGTTGTCTTTATTGATGTACATGTTATTACTCAGTGGCTAGTAAGTTTGTGGATAAAATAATGTTTTGGACTTCAGTATAGACGGTAATGAATAGAAATGAACGCATTTTTCTTGTTATTTAATTATGGAAATAAATAATAATATCCGCGGGAGAAACTCGAGCTTATTTTTCCCATGAAGATGTCTGTTTTTAATCAAAATAAAAGCGTTTTTATAGAAGAAAAGAATAATAACATAGTTGTGAATCTAACAATACCACTAAGAGAAACATATTTATAATATTTAGTTTCATTATAAAAATAAAAATATATTGTTTTAAAGGATAAAACTACAGACAACACATGTACACTAATATATATATATATATATGAGAAATACAAACCAACTTCGGTCATTCTTATAAAATAAGCTTCAATGAACACGATTAGACAGTCTTAAGAAATACTTATTAACTTCGGTCATTCTTATAAAGAAAGTTCAACGACCATCAGTAGACCGTCTTACTTCACCAGATGTATTATAGTAGTACATATAACAGACTTCTGGTAAGGCTGCGAAATCTTATATCCATTGATATTACAAACCTTATTTAAACAGTTAAAGATGAAGCGTCCTTCTTTTCACAATATCTTTAACTTAGTTTCCAGACAAGTACTGGTAATATTCTAATTGAATTCCGTGTTCAAAAGTACCTAAATGTCTATTTTCTATAAATTTCTATTCATAACAATCTTATCCTGTCGGCAGACCAGCAATAAATATTGACAGAATATCGAATGAAAAAATACAGCAGGAAACTTAGTGTTGTTTTCTATAAATAATAAACTTACGAAGGTTCAATAAACGTAAGTTAGCATATAAAAATGTAGGTTTCGTTTTAAGGTCATGGCAAGGTGGTTAGGACGCTCGAGTCGCAGTCTGCTGGTCTCGGGTTTCAATCCTCACCCCACTAAACACGCTCCCCATTTAACCGTAGGGGCGATAAAATAGCCCAAGAGTTGGCGATTGATGGTGACAACTAGTTGCTTTCCTTTTAGTCCTTCACTGCTAAATTAAGAACAGTTAGTCCTCGCGTAGCGTTGCGCAAAAAAACAAATCATTGTAAGGTTAAGTGTAAATTAAGAAACGATTTTTAAAGTGGCACGGTGAGCAGTTAGTAAATATTAGTAATTAAAACATAATGGGATTTTATTTCTTGTGTGTTAATTTCTACTTTTTTCTTTGGTCATATTATTATTTATAATCAAACAACAGAATAAAACAAAATGGTGAAGTATCTATATCCTTTCCTACAGACAGTTAGATAGTGTATTAACAATATGTATGCCATTATCGTAAAAACTAAATATCAGCTTTCTCTAACGAAAATTGAGAATATGATACTTCATAATGTAATGAACTACCAAGACTTAGAAAGTCAGTGATGCTGATGACAATATAGAACTATAAATTTTAAAATCCAAAAGCCCCGGACAAAAATCCTACCAACGAAAACTGTTGCAGTTCATAAAAAAAATATTATTCTCACAGTAAAGCAGGGTATACGAGTAGATGTGATTATTATATGAGGCACTTAGCAAAGCATTAATTAATTGGGAAATTAATTAAATGGCAATCTTCTGGAAAAATCACACTCAGGTTTGTTTTTTCTTTTGGACTTCTCGGTGTGAACATAACTCCAGGTATTTCGGTCTGAACAATCATGCTTGCTTAACTAGTTACTCTTCTGCTTGATAGTGTGCGAGAGATGTCAGAGAGGCAGACAAAGGTCTTTCATAGTGAGCGAGGCTGGGTCAAGAGAAAGCTAATAATAAATCAATACTCCAAAAGAAAAGTGTAATAAAGGCGTCAAAATGTAAGCCTTCGGCTCGTTAAGCACATGGTCTTGCCAGCTTGGGCGTAACTTAGAAGCAAGATCAGCAAGAAGAAACAGATCTCATATTTGGAGACACTTAGCTCAACTAAGACATTTGTCAAAATGACTTTGCTTTACAGAATTCTATAGGAGTGACCAAGCGATCATCATCATCATCATCATTTTAGACACCCCTTACGTTCATGGGAAGTAAAGGGAAATACCCCTGGGACACGGTTTTAAAAAATCAGACTTCTATATTTGTGTAGATAGGCAGATATATTGAGGAATATACACTTAGCATCTATTATTTGCAGAGGAACACACTTAGTACAAAAGATACACTTATTGATAATTATTTTTTTCTTCTGTTAAAGTTCTTCGTTGTGTCAGAGGTAACTTTATGGAATTACAACTCTAAAATTTGGGGTTCGATTCCCTGCAGTAGACAGAGCTAATATAACCAATTGTGTAGCCTTGCATTAAAGCAACAGTTTCTGTTACACTGTTACAAAAGCATATTCTTGTTTTCGAACATTTCTATTATTATTTCATTGATGTCATTTTTCCTAGGTGCAATAAGATCCTACATGCATTAGCTATAAAATATTTCGTTATAAAGCGTGTTATTGTTTCTTTAGAAAACTTATAGAAAAGCTAAATTAACTACTTCATGGTATTTACTATCACAGTATTTCGTGAACAAACTGCAAAGTAAAAAGAAAAAAATTCCCTTATCAATTCTTTCATTTTCTCACATTTCAAAACATACTCTGACTGACCAGTTTTTTATGATTGCGTCGTAATATTGGGTTGAAGTGTCTTTTGCCAAGATAATAATTAGCTGGCCTCGAAACGACAATGGCTCCATAAAAGTGCCAAAATGATCGTTTTTGATTATAACCAAATCATCGAGAAGTATGGTCCTTATCTGGGTCACACATGTCGAGAAAGGATTATGGTGGCCAATGCAACGCTGAAGCTCATCTCAAACATTCCTTATCGGATTGGAATTAGGAAACTGATTGAAGTCAATCTACTCTCATGCTCTTCGACCTAATTCCAAACAATGTAAGCGCGATCGTTTGTCGCATTATTATCTTAGAAGCCTCTTGTCTGTAAGGTAATATATTGTTCATCCTTCTTTTACATCGAAAAATGTCTTAATTTCTGCCACAAGAAAGTTTTCCATAGCAATAAAGTTTGCCCCCCAGTTGCACAGCGGTATGTCCGCGGACTTACAACGCTAGAAACCGGGTTTCGATATCCGTGATGGGCAGAACACAGATAGCGGGCTGTGTAGCTTTGTGCTTAGCTTCAAACAAAAAATAAATCATTAAAGTTCCTTTATCAGCTTGCAAGCCCAAGTGTCTTAAGACATATTCCTATAATTGGTACAGAAAAGAGTGAAACACGACTTGCCAAGCGGCATTGCAAATTTTGAATTATAGATTGTCCGCAGTCTACACTCTAAACACCACTAAATCTTTGTTTTCCTGAATGTGTATGAGATAAGCAATTTAAAATGAGTTTTCGGCTTTTGCTTACAGAGACAGTTTCTGACCACTGTTGAGGAAATCGGTTATTAGGAAAGGATCTAACGTATGTTGTACTTTTCATGTATGTCCAAACATATTTTTACTTGGTCTGTCAGCAGTTTTTTTTTTCTTAGTGACAATCATATTCTCTCGCTCGTTTGTCTCTGCTGTTTGAAGACTCTAAAGAAAGATATAAAAATGGTTTTTAATAACAATTTTCCTTTCAAAGTAGCAAAGATTCTTGCTCCTATCCAATTTCTTGTAGACTAACTATCATATTGTCACGTCTTTAAATTTCCTAGACTCACCTAATCGTCTGAAACATTATCAGTCTATTTTCACATACGTCTGTGTGTTTGGCTGTTTCCTAATAAAATGACCGAAGCAGTGTGCCTTGTTTTCTCTCTGTAGAATGGAAAATATGTTGTGAATGTCATTACTATTTTCAGCACATATTTCGGAGCTATGTGTGTGAGATTCGTTGCAAGTGAACTCTCATCTACAGTCAAATATCCGGACCGTTTTTATACTGTCAGATAAAATAAGTTTTGGCCAGCTTCTTGAAAACCATCAATCACTCATGGATTTTTTTAGGGTACATGTTATTTTTCCCTGGGTATTTGGAACTGATGTTTTAATATATAGTTTTACTTCTGCGCCACTCTCCCTTATTAGTAAGTAGTAAGTACATGCAAGTAGATAGGAAAAAGGAAATTCACTTGACAATTTAATCCTGGCCAAAAATTGATTTCAGTATTTGTTTGTTTGTTTCTTTTGTAAAATTTTGTATTCCTCGGTTTCTATCGATCAGCAACATAAAGTTTACTATATCTAATAACAGGTAACAAGGCATCAGAAAATATCCAAATGTTTGTTTTAGCTTGTTTTGAATTTGGCGCAAAGCTACACGAGGGCTATCTGCGCTAGCCGTCCCTAATTTAGCAGTGTAAGACTAGAGGGAAGGCAGCTAGTCATCACCACCCACCGCCAACTCTTGGGCTACTCTTTTACCAACGAATAGTGGGATTGACCGTCATATTATAACGCCCCCCACGGCTGAAAGGGCGAGCATGTTTGGTGTGACGGGGATTCGAACCCTAGATCCTTAGATTGCGAGCCGAGCGCCCTAACTACCTGGCCATGCTGGGCTTGGCTTAGTTCCAATTTTCATTTAAATATTTACAAATGTGTAAGCTTATCTACCTATCACATCCATTCCATTCAATATGTTCAATATTTAAATATATACGTAACGTTTTTCAGTTATTTCTATTTCCGTTTAAAAAGAGGATTGTGTACAGAATACGGAAATTCATGATTATTAACTAGGCTTCCAGCGAATTTCCGAATGGCTGTAGTACTATAATCATATATAATGATATAACAGGCATTTGTTCCGAGGTTAAAATCAAACTGCAAAGCCAAGCTTGTAAAATACATCCAAAAATTTAGTAAGCAGCTTGAAGGTATGTGACTGCTCATTATGAGAAAAAATATTCATACAGTGAGATTATTAATTGAGTTTTAACTAAAGTACGTAACATTTTGAATAATTCGTTGATATAATTGATTCTCGGGAATGTTTATTCTCAACGCGTGGACCTCAAAGAGAGCTCTATATAGCACACGCCGTATAAATACAGCACTGTATTACTCTAGGAGTCACCCTTTTGTTTTGGTGCCGTATATATCAGAAGTCACGACATTTTACATTTTTAACATCTTAATATTGCTTCTAGTAAACAGGTTTCTTCGATGTTGTTGCTATGAAACATGAGATTATCGTATTGCTTTAAGCAGTCGAGAAATATTATATAAGGCTGGATGTTATTATTCTACATATCTTTTGCAAACCAAACACTAACATTGCTAATATTGCTTGAATGTAAAAAAAAAGAAAAGGACCGGCTTTTGTCAGCATGTTAACGGTAAGACAGTCTGTAAATGGATGTGTTAAGCAATATGAAAACCATTTTTCATAGAAAAGTAACATTTACTAAGATTATGATGAGCCACAGCTCACGATAATTGATCAATAAAGTTAAGTTCTCAGGAAAAGTAAATCTGCCTTTCACAACTCAGTGTTTAAGAACATTAAAGATATTAAGACAGAAAGTAATAATTTAGCCTCCACCGACATAACGCTGAAATTAAACATTGTATTCTCAAAACAATGCAGCTGAGTCTGAGGTATTTAAAACCAATTACGGCAAATCAATGTCGTTTGCAATTTTTAGGAGTGATTCAAATTTTCATCATTAACTCTAGTACTGCATTTGTTGTATTTTATTCAAACAGAATAACAGAAAGATAGGAATTAATATTCCAATAAAGAGGTTATAAAATAATTAAGTAAAATATGATGTGTTTTACCGAAAGAAGTCCATAATTCATCTGACTGTATTTTACAAATCTGGTCGCATAACATTCATCATAGGGTTCAGGCAACTATGAATTGTGTGTGAAATGAAGTCTCATGACTAAGAGGTCAGGCGATGTTAGCGCGTAATATATGACTTACGTTGTCTCCTCATATTATCTGATAGAATCATCAAAATCTTTCTAGTGCGGATTTTAACAGATCCATTCATCTCTATGAAATACGAACAATTACTAGATTTTGGTGAAAATTTGAAGTCTGAAATTCCTTGTATGTATGCAATAATTTTAAAAATTGCAGAGAAACATTGTATAAGTTAACTTTCCACCTATAAATCTTACTAGACTTAAGCATCATAAATCGTGTATAATGATTTATTCAACAGAGTGCAACACACAACATGTACAATACATGCTTAAGGCTCTATATTTCAAGAAAAAGTGGACGATGTGTATAGGGTATGAGAACAATTTTAGGACTGATGTCTTGTTTTAAGATATACGTGCACTTTATTAAATATTTACAATTTTCTTGTTTTTCACACTTAATCATACTATTAAAATAAAGCCGCCCTTCTCTAGGATTGAATTTACGTGACTTGTTAGTCTACGAGATGACGTTTAATTTATATATTAAAGATATGTGTGGATTGGTCATGAAACATCTTTCACTGTTAAATTAGGGAAGGCTAGTGCAGATAGCCCTCTTGTAGCTTTCCGTGCAATTCAACAAACGAACATGAAACATAAAAAATAGAAAAAAAAAGTTTTCCTAACGCAAAGCTTCGAAATGGGTCATCTGCACTTTGTCCACATGGGGAATCGAACTCCATATTTTTGCGTTGTAATCCCGTAAACCTACTGCTGACCCACCGGGGAGCAAACAGGAAGAAGAAAATTAGAAATCGATCCTTTTCCAATTCTCTAGAACTTTAGTTAAAATCTCGCACAACATCGATCTCTAGTTTCTTGAGTTTTAAGTTACCATTCTTTATACGTCAGGTATTATTGTTCTTAATATAAACGAATAGAAACAACTTAATACTTCAAAGATTGCTGTTGTTGTCCAAATATCTCATTACAACTAGAGCTACTAATATTAAAGTGTGTAATTAAGACTTTTCTCATTTTTATGCAGGTCACATTAAACTTCAATCAACGGGTTCTTGATATTTACTTTTTGCCTTTATAGCAGAAATATTTATATTATTAATATGTACGCTTTAGTAAATTAGCCTGCATACAAGTATCTATCAAAATAATAATTTAATGACTAATTATGAACAAACTTCAAAACGCTAAACTAGATGTCTAAGTAAAAATAATTAGTAATTATAAAAATAATATGCTAATAAGAATATACTGCTATAAAATTATATAATACCCATCATAGGAAGCAGATCACGAGAATTTCTTTTTCAAGCAACACACAAACTCTTATTACTTAACTCATAAGTTGCCTACAATTAAAACAAAGAGCGTGGGCATAACCTCAGTATATGAAAATAATGTTATTGTACTTGTACTTGTTGCGATTAAAAATAAATAAATACTCAGTTGTTATCCTTTGAAAATTGTAGATAAAAGAGGGAAAACGTTTTTTGTAAGTAATATATATGCATTTGTGGCAAACTAATCGTCAAATTCACATATTTAGTGGGTGAATAATTTAATCTTTTAGGCGATGACTTTCTGAATACCAATGGTTGTGTTTCACATCATCATTATTTTAAAGAGAAGTGTGAAAACATAGGAGTCGAAAAACTCAATTAAAATGCTAATTTAAGTTTACATTATAAACATTTTAACAACTAAGCCCTAGGGTGCCATTTGCTATAGGATTTGCATTCATGTGAAACTTTTCTTGAAGTTACCAATGTTATTCTAACCAAAGGAACGTATTTGACTATGATAGTCAAACAAACAGCGTAAAGCAATTATATTCGCGTGTTATATTTTATTAGTAATTCGTGATATAAAAAGATTCTCGACTTTCTACACAACATTTGATTCGATTTAGATAGTAAATACAGTTTGTAATATTTATATGAATAAAACTAGAGCAACACAAAAGATGTTCGCTGTAAAAGTTTGTATAATCTAAACATTTGAAAAATTAGAATAACTAGCCATTAGATAAAATAAATGTCACTACTAAAAAAAAAAAAACAATGTTCTGAAATACAGATATGCTGAACATACTAAATTTTGTTCAATTACAGGATCATGCTAACTACTACAAATATGATTTTTCACTTCAAAATGAAATATATATGTCAAGTACATTGTACCATTATAATTCACTAGACATCCTTACTACAGGAACGTTATGTGTCAGTACTAAAACATTAGTGCTATAATCTAAGGTTATTTCTATAACCTCTGTAAATACAATCTAATTTTTTTCGATATAAAGAAGAGCAATAATTACTGTCTTTATTTATCTGATGCATAACAATAAATGCTCACAAGACATCATTTGTGTATCATTCTTTTTTCAAGCATTTGAACTAAGCTAAAGTGTTAAAATGTATTTTTGCTTGTGTGTAGTGTTGTTATACAGTAACGAAATAAATCAAATACCTTATGTACCTTTTTGAAAATTTGACCTATTACACATAACTCCTTGCAAAATAATCGTGTGTCTTTGAGAAAACAAGGCAAAATTACATTTCATATAAGGAAGGTCTACTGGTAGACGCCGAAAAACTACTACACCGAGATGACCGTGCTTTGATCAGGTTAACACGTCAAGCTCGAAAGAAGTCTTGCGACACCTTACGACAGGAATGACATGAAACATTCATTACAGAGTATCCAGAAGAACAGTGAATTTATTATGCAAATTATTTTGCAAGAGGAGCTATCTCCAAACCAATATTAACCAGAATCTACCGCCGTCACCATGTTACTTGGGCAAGAAAGCATGCCAACTTATAGTTAAGACACTGGCGACATGTCATCTTTTTCAGATGAGTCCTACTTCCGGCTTGTTAAAGCTGATGGTAGGATTAGTGCTCGTCGTTTTCCTGGAAAGCAGATGAGAAAAACTGTCTTTCCCACAGGAGGCGGTGTGGTACATGTTTGGGCAGCTGTTCATCATGGTGGAAAAACTGTTAATCATATCTTCCAGGAAAACATCAATGGCGCCTCCTACAGGCATCAAATGGAGACGATATTTCTGCCATATGCTAGGGCAAGGTTTAGCAATAACTTTCTTTTCCAGGATAACAGTGTCACTTTCCATAGTGTGCGTATTATTATACAGGATAATCTCAATCAGGAGGACGTTACAAGATTACCATGGCCAGCAACGTCTCCATATTGCAATTCCATTAATAACTGTTGGACAGAACTGAACCGGAAAATTGCTAACCACAACCCTAAACCAGCTATTGTAGCTGAGTTGCAGCGCCTTCTAGTGAGAGTTGGGATCAAATCACGGTGGATTAGAGTATGAGGAGGATCAACCAAGTACTGAATGTTTAATATAAACTGACATAAGGTTACAGACGCTATTTATAATATTTTGATGACATATTTTATCATTGTATATGTTTCGGTAAGGTTTTGTTGTGATAGGTAAAATGCTGAATTACATATCTTTTTACAGTTGGCCAAGACTGTAATTTCAAGATTGTTGTCGACTTTAAAAAATTCAATAATTACTTCTCTTATGGATTGTGGCTTACACTATTGGTAATCCTTTGTACATTAAGTAGATGGAGTATTCCTGTTTTCGAAATTCTTAATAACTGATCCGAACACTTTATTATCTTAGTGAATATTTTGCGTCATATGGCATTTTCAAAAGCGATTCATTTTCGGTGGCATCACAATACCTGTGTATCGATAAGAAATGTCTAACTGTAGTTCTGATACATTCAGTTCCACTGCGACTTAAATTGGCTAGGATTATCACGTGCCCTGTTAATTTGCACGATCAAATTCGTTTTAATATAACGTACTCAATCCTTTGCCTCATTCAAATAATGCTTCTCATTCATAGATAAAAATACCTTCCTTATTACTTTTTCAAAAAAATGTTTAGTATAACAATCCATTCATATAAATAAATAAACAAAACCGCGTATTCAGTTTATAGGGTGATGAAAGGTAAAAGGTTAATTTTCATATTACCAACAAATATATGTTTTAATCTTAGAAATTTGTCTGCAAATTTTTCTGTTTAATTGGCTTTTTTTTCTTTTTATTCTGATGTTTACTTGATTATATGAGCATAAGACTAGACAATTCTGATGTTACAGTCCCTACTAAACCCGAGAAAGTTGCTGCTATAAGCGTTCACCTATTAGTGTCAAATATCCAAGACATTACTAATATTTTGTGAATAATAGAATCTGTTTCAACCCTCCAAACGTATTTTGTATTGCTTACTGATCCATTAAATTGAATAACATTTTTTTCTTAGGTTTTCCTCTGGGCGAGACAAAATGCTCAGAAAATTGCAACTAAAATCCCCTAAGGACTCAGCTGATGGCTCAGTAGGAGTTTGATTTAAAAGTTTTCCTGTCAAACGTTATCTATGAGCGAAAAACGCCTCTGGAGTCTGTAAATTAATATCACCTATAAAAAGAGCTGGTTATGAAGTTTAATCTTGAGAATACATCAATCAGTTTACTATTCAGATTTTATGTTATTTTAATGGTGAATCATGTTTTTTCATTTATACTCAGCTTCAATACTTAAGGAAAACTAATGTGAAACTGTAGTTTTGAGTGGCAACTTATTTATGTTTTGCGGGGTTCTATTTCTTTTTTGGAACACTTTTTTTTATTTTTGACTACAATATATAATAATAAACCAACAAACACATATTTTCTTTATTTCTTTATTCCCTATCTCTACTGGCATATTATACAGATGTATTAAATGAAGATTCGTACCTGATGTAAATGAAAAGTTAAAAAATATTTGTGAAACATGGAAAGTATATTTTACCTATGGAATTGTTTACTCATGGTTTCTGCTAATGAATAATGTCGATAAAATAATGTGATATAGGACATACGTGTAAACTTTGAACAAGATATGACTGTGCTGTCATCAGCGTAAGAATGTGCATGTGATTCAAAAGTTCAATCCGCAGTATTGTGTGTTTTCATTAACTGTATTAGATATATGTTAATTACTTTTCTCTTTCAGTGACAACTTAAGCAAGATGTCTGACAGAAGATAATAAAAAATCGAACAAAGTTTCAGTAATCTATGAATGAATATTTAAAAAGGATCATATTCTAACGAACCAAACGAAAAACCCATTCTGACTATAAGGTTACATGCACGTTTCAGGGATACCACTATTTATTTCAGTCCAGAAAACAACATTTTTGATCAAATTGTTGAAGTTAGAAGCTCTTAATAAACAGATATTTAGTGGGTATAAGTAGATTTATAATGATAATGAAATAGTGTGACTCACCCTTGTGACAAGTAAAAAAAAATTACAGTCCTAAAAACCGTCATGTCAGTTATCCGACAGCTATTATAGGAGCTACTGTATCATGTTCAACAAAATACTGAGAAGAAATCTAAGACAGAAATTGTCTGTATCTGAACTGCTCGCTCAGTTTGTTTCTATAAATTTTGCAAAATCAGTCTTGTACATTTGAGGAAAAACTCTATATTATTGAGAGATATATCTAACATTAGAAGATATTTAACATGAATAGTAGATTAAGTTTTTCTTATAATTGGAACGTTGCATGATTACTACTTTCCACGAGGTATGATTAATATCATCATGACGATCTGAGAGGAGAGCAGTTTCAAAGAATATCATGTATTGGCCCTCTGTTGACTGATCTGAAAATAACTGCAATAATCAAGGCACTGAAAAAGGGGATCCAGGTACGTACTAATGAATAATGTGGCTAAACAGTGAATCTGAAAATTATTGGTTTACGATCACTTTCATCAAAAACACACTTCACACCTTGGAACCGCGGGTGAGTTATAGGAGTGAAGGTCAATTCTCACTGTTTGATAAATTAGAGATAGTTATGCGCAGATAGTCTTTGTATAAGTCTGCGTGAAAATCTAAAAGAAAACAAAGTATGAGACAAAAAATTGAAAAACAATATTTGAAATTAAGGTGTGATAGAAAACTGGAGTAAATTCCTTGTCAATATCGATAAATTTCACAAAAAACAATTTTATTTGCTTTAGAAACACTTAATACACAAAAGGAGTATATTATCAGACGTATATTTTTGTTATAAATACCGTTTTAAGCCATGGCAATCTTACTTCAACTAAACATTATACTTAATACGTAAGAACTGTTGTTAGGACTAACTACATATGTTTGTTTGTGTGTGTGTGAACGTTGCGTCATGAATTATCTTAAAATTTGCATCCTTCAATTTACTTTTAAATAAATAAAAAAATCTGTCTTCACTGGATTAAGGTTTAGAATAGACAAAATAGGAGTAATAAAAGAGAAAAAAAACGTAACTAAAAGTTAAACTTAAACAAACAAGAAATTTAATGAAGAAAATCAGCACAAAGAAATTATTGAAAAGGCGTAGGATGAAAATATCTGTATAAGAAGAAACAACATACCATACTGATTGTAACTGCTATTAGAGCGAAAAAGAAATCAGAAAACTCTTGAGGATATTTGAAAAACTGCTAAAATATTGCAGGGAAACTACATTTGTCATAAATTTCTAGAAGAATGTCGATATTGAAACACCGTAGGCGAACATAATGGCTTAAAATTGTAGAAGAATTCTCTCGAAAGTCAATAATCACAGCAGATAAAAGAAAGCTTGTCTATTGTTCTTTATCGATGGGGATTTCTCATTAGTTTGCAGTCTAACTTCTTATTGATTGAATGAGATGCACTTTCAGCATTTCTCTGACACACCTCTATTATAAGTCACTTAACCACTTTTATATTTTATAGATGTATTAATTAATTGTCAGCTCCAACATGTTGCTGAGGTCACAAATACACTCAAAAATTGCTCCGACAGGTATCGCTTTATACCAAGTCTGATATAATTAGTTCTAAAGTGTTATTTTCCAGCATTTGCTCGTTTCAATATCTTCACACAGGTCTGATGTTAACATTAATATTTTACACTGTAATTAATATCAGAAAGAAAAAAAACTCATAAAGTAACATTTTCTTCAAGCCTTTATTGTTACGCTCAAGTACCAGACTTCTAAGTGTTTTTTAATTGCAAATATATACGTTTCTGTAGATATTAGCAATAAAGCTATTATTTAAACCTTTGAAAATAGTTTCAATGGAGTGTAAATTTTTTTAGCAGTTTCTAGGTCCTAATGTATGATGTCGGAACATAACTAAATTATTTATGAAGTTTCTGTGTGTGTGAAAACATCATAAAATATACCCTCATCATTCCTGCAGTTTTCTCATTTCTTTTTGGAAATGTTTGCGCAAAGCTACACAAGTGCTATCTGCTCATAGTTGTCCTCAATTATAAACTAATTTATATTAGAGTAAAAACAACCTAACTCCAACTCTTTAGCTATTCTTATTTCAACGAAAGGACTTGATCACCAATACGGCCCAAAAGTGCGGAAAGCGTTTCTGTGGGCAAGAAGATTCGAGCCATAAATTATTGGATTCCAAGTCCGAATACACTAACCCCTGGAGTATGATCACCCCAATGTTACTACATAATAACACGTTTAATATTGGCCGTCTTCTGTTAGGTTTCATGTCAAGAAATAAATAAAAAAACTTAAGTGGATAAATATAAGTATAGTCATTTGCTTCAGCCAACAGGTAACGATCGATCCGCTTTTCATACTTATCCTTCCTACTTGGATACAAACAGCATAGAGACAAATAGAAGAAAGAAGATTAAAAGGGAAGTTTAACAACAGAAAAAATAAATCATAGTATAGTTTGCTTATTCTTAACTTGTAATTTCAAACAATTTTCCCTAAGAAAGAAGAGTCTTGTTTTATGTTTCCAAAATTTATTTCTCTGCAATTTTACTCTTACAATAACCATACTAGTATTTCTTATATATATATTAAATCTTACAGATGTGGCGTCGCTGTTGACCTCAAATCACAACATGACATAGTGGTGAAGTATCAGTATCAAAGGTAATCATTTATCTGGCTATTTATATTTCTCTCGCATTGCTAAATTTTCTGGTGAGATATGTTTAACATTCTGTTTGAAATTGCATCCACAAATGAGATATCATGAATTGTTTATAAGGAAACTTGTTATATATATATAACATTTATAAGGTAGTGTAAGGTATAACTATCAATTTAAGAATTTGCAATCTCTATCAAAATGAAAGCCTTTTCATCATAATTACGAACATAATTGTAGCCTAAGTGATGTGATGAAATTATCTAAATTGTTCCATTGAACTGTCATTTCTAATGGTTTTAAAGGACAGGATTTCTAATCGTGGGCCAAATCTACTCTTCTCTAGAAAGTACTTCGGTATGTAAAATAATCAGCGTGTTTATTCTTATACGTGTTATCCTATAACACTATGTATTATTAGCTCTAATTTAGAAGAATACAATACAATACGGTCATTGTATTATAACGATACATTCTTGTTCATACTGTAAAGCGACCCTCGATTTGAGTTTTCCATATATTCTGGCTACAAAACGGCATGCTCATAAGAAAATTAAAATTAATTTATTCAAGACTCACTGACTTCTGAACATATTTTATCAAAGTACTTGAAGATATATTTACAGTTAATGGTGTTATACTTCCTAAAATCACATCAATTGAAAAGTACTTTTCGAAAACATTTCTATATTTTTGTCTTCCCCTTTAGTAACACCTTTTTTATATTAAATTCTGATATCACACGTTCATAACTTCATACCAGTCAAGTTTAAGATATCTAGTTCACTCAAATTTTCATAAGTATTACCTAATAATAGTATAGATAATAAGCTACAACAAAAGTAACGTATGGCACTGTTACGTAAAAAATAGCACTAAAATTTACAATCTATTTCATCTAAGTAAATCCCACTTGGAGTGATAGCTGGTATATTAAATACGGCTTATACTTGCATAACACTAGAAAGGTTTCAAAACCAATTACGACTTGGCTGGCTAGTTTCATAAGCTTCTTCAGGCTAATTTTCCCGAGAGTATTTATCAAAGTCATCTTTAATTAAATTATTATTTTAAGCAGTACCATACTGTTTGTATAAGGTTTTGTTATAGATATAGAAGATTTTGTAGAATTGCTTTGCAATCGGAATAAGAAAATAAGTAAAACTTCTTAAGTTACGCACGAAAGTGTGAATATAAATATTATGAAGTTTAAGCAAATGTTTCTGCTCACAATGATTTAGGAAAATTTAACAAATCTTAAGTAAACATGTTGAAAGCCTTTCATTTACTGGATGCATGAACTGGAAATTGATATCACAAAATGCTCTCTTAAAAAAAAAAAAAGACAGAAAATAACGTTTTACTCATAATTCATAATTAAATCGGCCCAGCATGGCCAGACGGTTAGGGCGCTCGACTCGACATCTGCGGGTTCGAATCCCAGTCGCACCAAAAATGTTCGATCTTTCAGCCGTGGGGGCGTTATAATGTGACGGCCAATCCCACTATTCGTTGGTAGTTGCTACTCTTTTGTAGCCTAAGAGTTGGCGGTGGGTGGTGATGCCTAGCTGCCTTCCCTCTAGTCTTACACTGCTAAATTAGGGACGGCTAGCGCAGATAGCCCTCGTGTAGCTTTGCGCGAAATCCGTAATAATCCATAACTAAATCAGTTTTTCAGCGTAGTACTATTAGTATTGTATCTCTAGTTAAGAAAACGTGCACGTTTCAATATTATTTTACAACAGGGCTGATTTTCAGAACAAATGTCACCAACCATTTATCGATTTTTATTAGTCACTGCTCATATGCAGATCAAGAGGTTGGTTTTGGTGAGTAAGCTCTCTCTTCTATTAGGGTAACTTCATAGCAACTAGAATCAGCTACAAGAACTACAGAAGGTTTTGTTGTACAGAAAAATGTTGAGGGCCAGTTTAAAAAATATCTATACTTCAGAACTAATAAGTCTTTAATATTGAACGAAGATCTCACATGAGTCATACAATGTTGATGAAAATATCAAAATTTAAAATTGAAGAAAAAAAAACAATCAGTACAAATTTACTAACGCGATGGACTCTTTATAAAAGATATGTATTTACGGTAACGTTGTGTCGATCGGATATCAGTCGTTCTCCTAGTAAGTAGCGTATACAGTCACCTAAATCTAATTACTAGGTAGAAGATGTAACACATAGTATGGTAATATCTAGACTGCTACCTAATATACCAGTAAGCTCACATGTAATATAAATTACAGATACCGTTTATCATAAATCGAAGCTATAAATGATTAGACTTATGTGATCTTATAAGATACTAATCTGACAACAAAATCTTTATTTTTGTTTACAAAGTATGCATTGCAAAATTATTAGTAATGATAATATTGATTGACATAAACTATTGTACAAACCATACATTCCTTGCCAAGTTTACTTGCTATTATACAGATTATCGTATCGTTAGAATTACAACAAAATAAATATTTAGGGAGTAATATAGACTATATAAGCCAACAGTTCAGA
This sequence comes from Limulus polyphemus, assembly GCF_000517525.1. NCBI lineage: Eukaryota > Metazoa > Arthropoda > Merostomata > Xiphosura > Limulidae > Limulus > Limulus polyphemus. The sequence goes on along the minus strand of NW_013665652.1, from coordinate 992,437 downwards.
CAGTTTTATTTTTATCCTCTTGTTTTATGAGAAGCATTGATGGCAATCTATTTGAAAGTTTTCAAGTTCAGCGTTTAACATGTTATACAATTTTTAAAACATCACAAGAGGTGATAGAAAAAAAGTATATTATCAACTTTAGAATGAATGAAACTTCGGAAAAACTACAGACATACTAAAAAACGTGCAAATTGGAACATTCAACATAAAAAAGGTATGAGTTCAGTAACTAATAACATTAAAACATGAAGAAATACAGACCAATTAAAATAAGAGGAACAATAAAATATTAAGGAACCAAATATTCTCAAAGAAAAATTTAAAAAATATCCTTCACAATTTAGCAATTCTTCACTTCCCTAGGCATTAAATCTACAACTTCTTCTGGCCAACCGCTCATATATGTAATGAATCCACCCTTCCTCCTCTTCAGTGGTTCAGCAGTAATTTTGAAAAAACAAAAACTACAGTTTAAATATTTATAAAAATGAGAACACGAATTTTATAAGTTTGTCACCACGGTCTGGAATAACCACTTGCATTAAATTATGTCCACAAGAAATGAATATAGGTTTCAAATTATTTAAATAATGATATATATATATACATATATGTATTCATAACGCCGGATCTATAAGATAAGCATAGTTAGGATCAAACTCTGCTCGCCTTGACAATAGGTTTATTTAGTACTGTTTAATAAACCTATGTTAAACAAATCACAAATTCTTAAAATGATATTTATGTAAATATTGCATAGCATACCATTAGACGTATTTTTTCTCATTACCACGAAAAGTTAACATAAGGTTAAAATGTTGATAAATCAAGTTTAGAAATTGATTTTTGTGTACTACAAAATGTAAACTGATCCACTTCCTAGGAACTAATATGTCTACATCCGACCATTAAGACTTTCTTTCTTATCTTATCTTAGGATACAGTTTTTGTACAATCTGCACATCTTGTCAGTGCTAAAAATTGTAAAAAAACACACTACGCTGTAGTGTTATCTATATAAATATAATAGTACTGTCTGTTTTGTGTTGTGTGTCCATGTAACTACTTCGCAGGGTTTAGATGGATGTTCACCAAATTTGGTATGGAGGTTCATTGATTCCATGCAAAACTTTTCTATCACCTCTTAAATATATCATATCAATTTAAGCATAATGATTAGAAGTGAGGATCAAATGACAAACGTATTTGTAGTACTTTAGTTACTGCCAATCTTAATTTCTTTCACTCCGTTTTATTGTTAATGAAATTTTAAGATCCTACGTTTATATTTGTCACATTATTCTGTTGAATCAATTGATATCTTATACAAATTACTACATAGCTGTGAAAGTATGTTACTTAAAAGTATAAAGTATTGGAAACGGTTCTAGAAGGTGAAAAAGGCAAATAGTACAGAAATGCGATTCCTTTTTCGTGTAAAAATGAACTGCAAAGAATAATCGCGAGTTGATAATTTATACTATGATTGGTTGTTCAACTAAACTGGAAGTGCGGCACCAGCATAATGTCTATAAAAGTACCGACAATATCACTATTCCTAGTAGTAGTGTGGTGAAGCAGTCTTTAGAAATCAAAGTTTTGGCTGGTGAAGGATATTCCATATAATCAAGTTTCGACACGGCTCCATGTTTTATTATGAACAGTATGCAAGACTGTGAAGAAGGCACTTGAAAGTTTCAAAGTTATTAATAGACGCAGTCGAAGTAGAAAGCCGAAATTCTTAAAAAGTGATGTTAAGTAACTAGGATTATGGTCTTAAAATATATATCCCACCAATCATCTGACTGTATGTACAAGTGTGAATACTAACTCCATAACAGAAAGACTAACTAACATAAAGTGATTTCAGTGAATGTACAGTTTCTCAAAATCCACTGATGAGGTGAGATAACCAAAAGGTTGAAATTGGCTTCGGACTGATAACAAAGCTGGAGACATGTGCCTGTTGCAGACGAATCTAAGTTAAATTTGTTTAACAAGAATGAATTTCAATTACTTCGACGACAGAGATGAGAACGCTATCATAGAAAATGCGTAACATGAAAAGTGAAGGATAGAGGGAATCATTACAACTTTAGGATTGTGTATTTCAGCCTACTGTGTCGGTGATCTACATATAATTGATGGCACCCTGACTTCTGACTCGTATGGAGTGGATTCGTCTTCCAGCAAACCAGTGATCTGATACATACCGCAAATGTAACGAAACCATAACTTGATAGTTAAGAGACCACTCAAAACCTAGACTGCACAAAGTTCCGACATGAATTAACATTCTTGAAGTAGTATGGGGTTTATATATGAAAACTAAGAAGATCAACGACAGAACAGTATTTCACAATCGTGCACTGATAAATTGCATGATAGCATGAAAACAGGTGTAATTATTTATGTAAACCAAACTTCTTACATATAAAATACTATAGCATTGTACAGTTTATTCACTTTTGTTTTATACTTTCTGTGATAACGTTTCACATTTTTTATAAATTCACTATCTAGTTTCCAGTACTTTGTGATTCCTGCATACGAATCGCCTGTTTGTTTCAACATTTATTTTCATTGGTGTATGTGTATGTAGACTTTGCATTCAACCATATGCAAAGGCTGGTACATTATACTAAAACGATTTTGTAGTCTTATTATGTCGTTAAAATTCATGTCGTTATGTCCGATCATGCTCGATCTGACGACCATACATCTTGGAAATACTTCTGAAGTGTAATTTACTTTGCAAAAGGCTCTGTTGTAAGGTTTTCATTTCCAAAACACAACAGTCCCCCTTCTAGGCTTTCCATAATACATCTAGTATACGAAGACAACAACGGTTTCCCAGCACCTGTTTTAATAATCCAATCACTCATAAGTCCAAAGGACACTTCACCGTATGTCTTTGTATTGAATAGCATGAATACCATTTCCATTCTCCAGCTAGTTGAAGTATTTGATGGTTGAATGGAAGGTATAACTAGAAGCTTTATCTTAATGAATCCATACCAAATTGGCTTCGTTTCCATAGAAAGCTGCTCTTTTTTTGTGTGTGGTCTAATTGGTTTAGAACAGTGACCTGATAGTAAAGAGTTTAGCTGGACCTTTGAGTCCACTTTTTTTACCCCTGATTTCCCCCTAACATAGTATCCACAGATGATTGATTATGTATACCTTCGAAAAGTTTCATAACGTATTCCCGTGTACCACTTTTGGAAAAATATTCACCCATTGACCAGTAGAAAATAGCAAGAGATTTATAAGAATTATGTAGCTACACAAACGCTTTTTCGAGTGTCACCATATGCTGCCATTTTTTCCTGGCTTCTTGGTCTTTCTTTCATGGATATGTCTAGGAGCAACTTTTGTGTACAAGAAATATGATTATATTGCGTACTGGTGAATGGGGTTCCTAAATGGCTTTTGCCATTAACCTTTGTGATTGTAGATTCCACCTGTTACAAAATTCCTTACTTTGCATACCACTACTGATGCAAATGTTGTTGTAGGCCACTTTCTGTATGGTACTGATGACACAAGTTGATCTACTTTTTTCTATTTTCCAATGCAATTAAACACAATGGTATACCCTCTTCAAAAGTCTCTGATTTAGACAACTCTTAATGATCTGTATGTATGTATGAATATTTTGCACCGAAAAAGGGTGTTACAGACCATTCCAAAAAAAATGAAATTTTTGGTGACATATCATTATCTACGCAACATTAAAGAATGCCAAAATGCAATTCGGATATTTCCTGTTCTACAGCGTCTTTATATCAGCTAAAGTATGCTGCCAGAAAGAAACAATAATTAATTCTAAATATTTGCATTGTTAATTACTACAATAAACAGCAACTTCTTAAGTATATTAGTATGATTAAGTTCTTGATAGAATTAAGCATATGTTTACTAAAGTTAAAAGGAAAGCGAAGTGAGAGTTTAGCACGATCATAATAAAGTGGTCTACAACACGTACTCAACCCTTTGTAGATTTCAGCTCAAGTTACAATTACACGAAAGCAAAATATTTCATGCGATGAAGCTTACGATAAACAATGACGAACTACAATTACAAATTCCTATTATGAGCTACTTTTACCTTCCGCTGACGAACTACAATTACGAATTCCTGTTATGAGATTCTTCTACCTTCCGCTGACGAACTACAATTACAAATTTCTGTTATGAGCTACTTCTACCTTCCGCTGATGAACTACAATTACAAATTTCTGTTATGAGCTACTTCTACCTTCCGCTGACGAACTACAATTACAAATTCCTGTTATGAGCTACTTCTACCTTCCGCTGACGAACTACAATTACAAATTTCTGTTATGAGCTACTTCTACCTTCCGCTGACGAACTACAATTACAAATTCCTGTTATGAGCTACTTTTACCTTCCGCTGACAAACTAGCATAAAGTTTATTGGTTTCTTCGCTTATCTGGAAAACTGAATTCCTTAAACATTTGCTAATGAGCTAGGCACATTCGGAAATTACTATGTCGCATAAGAGACTAAAACTTGGCATCATATGTTGTTATTTAAAGGTCATATCTTTGTGTTATTTGTAGGCTATTATTTTCAAGCTACCATACAAATTTCGAAACACGTTGTGAAATAGAATCACCAATCTGGTAGTACATTCAACAGCAAGGATTTTAATTACAATTTAGAACTTCAAGCCGGTGAATCCACTATATGTAAGGAGCTCCACGCTGTTAGATTTCCCGGTTAGGCTAAAACCCATGTCATAAATTACTTATTACATGCGTGCTATACGTCTACCCTCATTTGGCTCTGAACGTCAAAACTGGAATGAAGAACAATGGAAGGCTATCGTGAAGAGCAATGAATTTCACTACATATGGTTTGATTGTTATAGACGGGTCTGAGTTTGATGATAACCTGAAAAATGCTTCGAATATGACAGTGTTGTCCTAACCGTAAGGATTGATGGGGTTCTTATTATGGAACAGCAAAAGAAAATATATAGGCCTTGTTGAATTATGATATTCAGAACAAGTCTGCATTGAGGGAATTTTATGGAAAAATACCATAGGGAGATAATGCACCGTGTTACATAGCACAACATATCCAGTAGTGTGCTAAAAAATGTTCAGAATAAACCTTGTTCAGCTTTCAACTCCGACCTAGATCATGTTACATCGCTTTGGAACGTCTTGGTTTGTCGCATGAGAAATACTAGGGTCATATCTCAAAATCACACTGCATTTGGAGCTGATTTGTAACAGAAAAGGGAGGTCCATTCCACCAGGTGTTGGTGGCAATAGTTGGTAAAAGAAATCTGGCCGTAATCAACTTCAACCGTGGGTCCATTCCCAGGGAAATTGAAATTCCAGCAAAGAAATATGCCACTTTCATACTTCAAGTGTGCTATTCCTAAGTTTTATATAAAATACATTATTTTATATTTATAATAAAGTGTGATTTAAATTATTCATAAAAAGGTTATAGTATTTATTCGATATGTACTTTTTTCCCATCTGAGTACAAATAACGTAAATATAGATAATATCTGTTTAACTGCAACTGCATTGACTGTTTGTTCTATCGGTATTTTGAGTGCAATTTTGTAAAATAGGTTTTTGGATGTTTGTAAAATATACTTGATGTTAAAAATAGACATGCAAACACTGCACATCTAAAGCATATTTAAATTATATTAATATTTATGTTAGTCTAAGATATTTACCGTAATACCAGTTATACATTGCTGCATTAAAATAGTAACATAATATAATACCTTCTTACTTGTATTTTTAGGTTCAAGTAAAAATCTATTATAAGATATTTTTAGCTTGTTTTGTTTTTCGGATATTCGCACAAAACCACTCAAGGGTTATAGGATACAATTGTTAGTAATTCTGAAATGATAGACTAGAGGGAAGGCAGTTATTAAAAGTACCAACTGCTAACTCTTGGGCTACTCTTGTCTGACGAATAGCAAGATGTCATCTTTATAAGGCACCCACAGCCCCAAACTGGTGGGTACAATTTTTGCCTATTTTTGTTGTAACGGGATATTACATAAACGAGAGTAAATCTTTGCTTTATGTTAAGGCATAGCTTTATAATCTTCACTCCCGGAAACTGTTATGCAAGACTGCCGGAGACCTCCACTGTTTTAGTTTTAATTTATTTTTCTTAAATGGATAAGAAAATGGAGAAAATATGTAGATCCTTTTCATAATTACAACACATATTTTAATAAAAGAGTAACACCGACTACTGATTGCTTTTTATTGAGAATGAATATCTTCTTTCGATTGTCATATTTTTACTTATTAAACTATTTTCAACTATTCATTCTGAAAACTTCACACACAACTATAACAAGGCAAAGCCCAAAGGTATTAAAGTCTATTAGTGAAATCATGGCAGTGTTGCTTTCTCAGTCGCCTTTTTCATTAATCCAACTATCTCTGAAGCACAAAAGCGACTTCTTCCGGTAATCCCTTTAGGGAATTTTATTCTACAAGACATTTTGGCAAGAAAGCGGATTAAAACAGCCTGACAGATCAAAGGTTCGATTAAGAAAAGAGTCGATGATAAAACAGTGGTGAAAAGGTCATAATTATTATTTTTATAATAATTACTACAATTTTAATAATATCTTCATTGGTTAGAAGAATTATGAGCATCAACGGTACTAAATATATATTAGAAAACACCAGTGAAAAATTTTCGAAACGATTTTATTAATTAAATCTATTGAAAGTTATTGTTAATGACCATGGATTAAACTCAATTTTCGCTCAAGTCATGCTGAACGGATAATATATTTAGAGCATATTTTAAGGAACTTAATTTAATATTAAAGCTTACACTTTATCCTCTTTAGGCATACCTACCTTACAAAATAATATTATATATAGAGTAGGAGTTTGACAAGTTTATTCCCTATTGACAACGGAAGTGTAAATGTTGATGTTATCTGTGCTTCACGTTGCCTGGTTTTTCAAATGAACAAAAGTTTCACATTGAAGGAAAAGTAATAGTAAGGAAAAAATCTGCGACATTTTGATCTTTTAAAAGATTATATATTGAGATCATATAGCATTTATCATTTTTCTCACTTACCTCATGATGTGAGAATTTGGTCAATGCTCTTAAAACAAATTTTTGTTGGTTTCAAATATTCTCATAATACTAGACATATATCTACTTATACCACATTTAACTTCAATAGATATTATGTTGGATGTGATCTTATATTCTTCCATGGGCATTATCGGGCAACAGAAACAGCACCTGTAGGAAGAAGACATGAACTCGTGACGATCTAAGTTTTGATTCAGACACCTACTCTTAGATGGCTGCTTAATGCGAAACCGGAAGTCGTGGCCCATCACGGTACTGCTTTTAGAAAGATAAAAGCAAATCCATTTCGGTCTCTCCTGACAGCAAAGCGTAAGAGTGATGGACAGGAAATCCTTTTGTGGTCACAAGACTCAGTAATAGATTTCGCAAAGTACAATAAAATAGACTTCTCAAGAAGATGAAAAGAGAAAGAAAGAGAAATCTAATAGTATACCGTCTACAGATGGCTAAGAATTGAGTTGACTAAAAGTTCCCCAGGTAATAGGCTTATAAAAGCTACTTTTTCCATATAAGTTTGTTGTTGTTGTTAAATATATTTTGCTTCTACTAACGCAGTTATTTTTGTACACTGTAAACCTTCGTGAAAACGAAAATATACCAATTTATAAATCCTGTAGAAACTTCTTCTTTGCTATTTTCTCTTAACTAAAATGTCTTCTAATATATTTTGATGTCCCCCCTATGGAACGAAAGTTATTATAAGAATAACGTTTAAGAAACCGAAGCTCAAAATATACTGTTATTTCATTTAGGATAATTTTTCGAAAGCTTTAAGCGGACGTATTTTTGTGGTTGTTTTGTTGCCACCTTAAATATCTACGCATTCCTAGTTAATTATTTTCACTAGGAATGAATAAAAGGCAGACTGGAACTTGAGTCTTACTATAAAATATACGTTAAAAACATTGATCAATTTTATTATTTGTCTTAACTTCTATATTTTGTTTTGATTTAAATGAAAATTCATTTTTTAAAGGAATCAAAACAAATTATGTAAAATATCGTATATTAATGACAATATGATTGCAAACATATATTACACTCCAATTTTCGAAAGTAATAAGGAGGTAATAAATACTTTCATTATGAAAACCATCTTTTAAAATTATCCAACTGTAAAATCTTATTCGAAGAGTGCTAACATTCTTAGAGCATCATCTTGAAGAGCATCATCTTGAAAGACTCACTACTTTCAGAATAAATGCAACAATATTTCAAAATACTTTAAAACTGTCATTAAAACATTGTTGAAAACAGCTTCTTTTAAGCCAATCTGCTCAATATTTCACCAATACATTATATATACATCAGCCTCTCTATAAAAACCTATATGCTTCTATATTTTAGGTTATTTTTTAGTTAATCGTCATGCTCTATTTACCTAAAATTTGAAATTATAATTGCATAGTTATATTTTAGTAATTATTTAAATAAGGCATACATATTTTCATACATTCTGAAGAAATACATCATTTCACTATAGCTTGCTTATATTCAATTCACAGTTTACAATTAGTTTGGTTTGGTTTGAATTGCGCGAAAACCTACACAAGGGCTACTTGAGCTAGCCCTCCATAATTTAGCAGTGATAGACTAGAGCGAATGCAGCTAGTCAACACCATCCACCGCCAACTCTTGGACTGTTCTTTTAAAAATGAATAGTAGGATTGATCGTCACATTATAAAGTTCCCAAGGCTGAAAGAGCTAGCAAGTTCGACGTCGGGGGTTCGAACCTTCGACCCGCAGATTACAAGTGAAGAGCCCTAACCACCAGGCCCACACAAATTACGAAATAGTTCTTAAAGCTAGTCAAATGCATAGTTTCACACCAGTTTGTTAATAAGAATAAGCTTTTCACAAACCAGGATTAAACTTTTTTTCTGGTTAGGTAGTAATTTGTGCACGAACCTTTCACTTTTAAGACATTCAGAGCATTTATACACTAATTTTTTATGTTCCTTTTGGTATAAACAAAGAAACAAAACGAATATTTTCGGATCATTCAAAAGCATTCCAAAAACGATCATTGTTCTCCAAAAATCAGTTCTTAGTCTACATTCCTCTTACTTACGAGCTTACGTGCACAATTTATTGCTTTTTATTTGCTATTGTAATGTTGTTATATTGCAACCTAATTACTTAGAATCTCTTAAAAGGCCTATGTATGTGAGTGATGCTTTTCCAATATCTCCATTAAATCAAGAAAATGAATATGACATAAGTTATACTTCAAACCTACATCTTCTTGTAAGCTGGTGTCTGCAAACTTTCATTAGAAAACATAGATTCTAAAATACATAGATAAACTCAACATCGATTATAAAACTGATAATTAGCTTTGCGTTTGTTTAAGTACTGCGACAATTATACAAATAATCCAATATTTCTTCTTCCCTCGAATAAAAACAAAGAACTTAAAACGGAACATTTATTCTGATTTATGTAGAAATCGGTTCATTTACAAAATTTACATTTTTTTCTTAAATTCAAAAGGCTTTGAGGTTTTATATTTTTTTCCTTCAATCTAATCTGTTTGCTTATACTCCATGTTTTAAAGAGGAAATGATTATCGATATTTAGAACTATTTTATTTACAGTAATAGTGTACCAGAAACATATTACGTCAGATAAATTGAAATAAGAACATAAAAAAAAAACACTCACCTGATTTCTAAAGTATGGTTTATTATACTTTCAGCAAATCAACACTCATCAAAGTACTAATTAATATTATATTATGTAACCTCCCACGTTTATAGCACAAATATTTTATTTTGCAGTGTAAATATTATGTGGATCCAAAATTTAATTTCACAATAATACAATATTTTTGAGTATGAAACATGAAAAAGTAAAAAAGCAATATTGTTTAGGGTAAACGTCAATAATCTTATTCATAAATAACAGAAAATCTAGAATGAATAACTTCTGCCAATATTCGAAGACAGCATCCTAATGGGATAAGAAAATCAGCCATGGCACGTTAAAGTGTTGTTCTTGTCGCTTGAGCCTTTAAGTCTCTGAAAATATGTCATCATCTTGACAGATGCTTGCTCCTCTTTTGTGTTTTCAGCTGAACACTTTTTCACCTATATTTCTTAATAAACGAATATATTTAGAATTCCCAACAAAGATAAAACACTTTGTGAGTGATAAAATTTCAGCAAAAAAAATTGTTTTTAGTATGCTAATATTCGAAAGCTAACATCTTAGATAATTAATTAGCTTTCATCTTAAACAATAGACTCGATATCAACAGTAAGAGGCAAAATTGTAATCGTATAAACAGTTATACAAATGTAATCACTAAACATAGTGTGTTTGTGAGCGTAAAATTACAAAGTTAAATATTTCACCAATATTGAACTTTTAAATTTAAAACACATAATTGTAAGATTTAGTAGCAATTACACATGTGATTTTTACAATAATATGACAATATTCACTTTTCAAGCTCCAATCTATCCAAGAAAGCATCATTTTTAATATATTCATAATCAATGTAAAATTATTTCTCTCCGTAAACAAGCAAGAAACAGATCTAAAAGTTTACACAAAGCTTTAAATAAATAGATTATTTTTCTTGTTTTTCTTAGAACATAAGAAACGTTTTTATATTTCCTGGATAAATAATTCAAATCAATCGATTTGCAATGTAAGCTTTCTTCAAGGTTTCTACATGTAGACGATTAAAATAAGTACGCAAATCACACGTTATAAATTTCTTTATATAACGAAAATTGCATTTATAAACCTTATGATTACTTTTTATGCATTCATCAACACAATAATTTTATTTTATATCAATCTTTAGAAACCTGATTATTTTCACTTAAGGTGCATGAATATAGATACATCACAAAATGATTTTCTTTTGATTTTTTTTCCTTATTGATCGAATAATACACTGAGGTTAACATGTAATTTATTTTTCAATAAACAAATTTTTTGTTGGTTTCAACATGATTATTGCCTCAAATTCACTGATTTTTTTTTTAGTTTACTGCTTCTTATGTTAGTGACAATAGACAGAGCCAACTTATTTTGTGAATGAATGAACGTTTTCCCTGCATAACAAATCAATCTGATTTTAAATGCTGCAATAGCATCAACTACACTTGAAATAAGAATTTCATTCTTATTGTTTATCGTTTCATGTTAGTGAAATGGAAACTTTGCAAAAAAATAGAAAAAATATTTAGGTTTTTAGCGCCTTGGTTTGTTTTCAAGTAAGATCATCTAGACTTTGTATTGTTCAGGAATTACGTGGTGAGCGTCCCTACTATGAAGGGCTGCAGAAAATCTAAACTTTAAAGGTCAAACTTGTGAGAAAGAAAATTTGAAAGTTTTATTCGTGCCTTAGAAAATCTTAAGAAAGTCCATTTAGTTTTACAGCATTCAAAACAACCTTCTGTTTACATATCCTTACCATCCAAGCTTGCCAACCCTGGATCATAACTTTCAGATATAAATTCATCATTAAATTTTGATCAAAGCAAGCAACCTACATAAATCCGAACGAAAAATGAACTAGTAATAAGTATAACTAATTGAGTAAACAGTGACAATTAATGTTTCATTCATTACTACCTTGATAGTACTGAATGAAATAATTTCGAAACGTACAGTTGTCTTTCTTTTCCTCAATTCTGTAAGTATGGAGTTTCACCAAGTACTAACGGCTTATAATATGAATTATATGAAAAACTATGGTTACTTATGATGATTAGAACACACTGATTTATCACTTGAGTACATACTTACAAAGATGTTTCAGCTTATAATCCCACTAATACCTCACACTAAACTTACACATAGGGAGAAAAGATTCTATGTGCTAGTTAGTTCTAATGTTAGTTACTTTAATTAACAGTATTGACTAACTGTATAATATATCTGTATACATATATATATATATATATATATATTATCATGGTGATTATTTTGAATTATTATCTTAATATACGATTTTGCGACTAACTTTTCTCTCCTAAGCTGGCCAACTCCATCGGACATACAAAGCTAAAATACGGTGGATAAAGTACAGATATTTCATTGTGCACTTTACGCCAAAAAGCCCCCCGTGACACAGCGGTATGTCTACGGACATACAACGCTAGAAACTGGGTTTCGATACCCGTGGTGGACAGAGCACAGATAGCCCATGTAGCTGTGTGCTTAATTACAAACAAACAATACGCCAAAAAATATAAAAACGTTATATAAAAACCAATATACGTTAAACTTTATATGCTCCTCCCTAACAACGTATATTGACCAATGAAAGCTCAAATTATGTAACTTTAAAGTAGCTTAACATCTGGGATAAATCACTACAACACAAATTAACTTTTAATTAAAGAGACGTATATCAGGACTGTACAGATAATAAAATAAATAAATACAGTTTATGAAGATAAAACAACAAAATCTCTCTTGATTCAGTGCTCTTATTGTATGTTGATTTTTTGTATGCATGGGTGAGGTTTAACTAAAATTACCATTTCATGTACTAGTAATGTTCAGAAGTTACCCCTATCGTGCAACAAGGACGAAAATCTCACAAAAATTAAATTTAGTAAATAACGTTCAAACATTTAAGCTTCTAAAAAAAAGAAGACGTACAATTTCAAAAAATTTTCATTTCTGTTAATGTACAATACGTTAAAAGTCATAAATACACAGACTCTTTGTTTGTTTAAAGTTAAGCACAAAGCTACACATTCGGCTATCTGTACTTTATCCACCACGAGTATCAAAATCCGGTTTCTAGCGTTGTAAATCCGCAGACATACATACCGCTGTTCCACTGGGAGGCAAATACACAGTCAAAGAGGTACTTTCTAGGATATGTCACAATAAAATTAATTCCCCATCATTGGTTGGCTGCAGTAAAATCGACCACGAACTTCCTCCACATTCATCTGCTCTTGGTTAAAGTTATTGATTGCTGATTACCTGATCTTCATTTACCACAAGTGGGTATATTCAAGACATAACACTTTGCTTATTTTGGCATGTCAACTGGAAACCGTCAATACAATATTCAGTTTGTTTTGAATTTCGTGCAAAGCTATAAGAGCGCTATCTGCTCTAGCAATGAAAAAACTAGAGAGAAGGCAATTAGTCAACACCACTCACCACCAACTCTTGGGTTACTCTTTTACCAACAAATAGTGGGATTGATCGTCACATTTATAACACCCTCACGGCTGAAAGGACGAACATATTTGGTGGGACAATATACTGAACGAACCTGCAACTTGTCATGCCGAGTGATGAGCAACGGTCACCATGCCTGGCAAATCTCAAGAAGAAACACTGGCTTTGAGTAAACGCGAGTTAGACTTAGTGCAGTAGTTGGACCACTGATGAAGGAAATTCGTTCAAACGACAGAGGAATTACTTCACTGAATTAACCAACTGGCGTCCACAAATCCACTCCAAACACAATATAATTAGAATTAATCACCCAACAATGAATCTAGATCAGGGTATAATATCGTCTGAAAATAACAATACGATTATGAGAACCACAAAACTAATTAGAAACTCGATAAAATGAAGTAAAGTGATTTTGTTTTTACTTTTGATTACATAGACATCTCGTTTCAATATCTAAAACTAATTAATTATCCATAAAGTTTAGAAGCTATGGCTAAAAACAATGGAAAACAAGTTCGCCATCTTAAGAGTGAAGGTTGGCAATGAGAAAAACTTTGAGTGTTCGGAATTGTATGCTATTTTTAACTTCATAATTAAATAAAAACGAAAAGCGAAACATTTCAAATACGCAGAGCATTTACATAGCAGCTCGAACAACCAGATTTAGGTATATAATACCTGTATCGAGACTTCTGTTTTCAATATATTCTACGTTTGTTTGTTGTTTTCTTCTTTTTCAAATTCGTGCAAAACTACTCGAGAGCTATTTGTTCTTGCCGTCCCTAATTCTGAAGTGATAAACTGTAGAGAGAGCAGCTAATAAACACCATTTAATGTCAACTCTTTCACCAACGAATAATGAGACTGACAGTCATATTAACGCCCCCCACGGTTGAAAGGGCGAACGTGTTCAGTGCGTGATTCGAACCTGCGACCCGCCATTTGCGAGTCGAGTGCCCTACCTACCAAGCCATACTAGGGGCCCAGATTCTACGTAAGCTTCACATCGATCGGATTAAGCTGATATCACGCGCAAAACATTTTTTGAACCTTTTCTTTATTGGCGTGTAGCACCGTATTTCTCATATATTTATCTGGTTGATTATATTTTTATTTGTGAAATTAGTCTTCGGTACATATTAAACCGATACATTTAATTTTATGATGTCCTCTCATTTCTGTAATTATATAGTGAGGTTTCAGTGGTTTAAGATGATATGCTTGTTTTCATGAGAGTGATTATATACAATACGCAGAAGACAAGAAACGCAACTCAATGTTATTTAAATTTCGGTAAGATCTTACTCCATACTCGTTCTTCAATACTTAGTTTATAAAGTGGTGTTCATCAAATATATCCAATCTTTCGGAAAGCTTTTCTAATTTATACGATAAAATTTCTGCACAAAAAATACGCAAATGTTTAAATAAGCATCAGGCTGGCAAGCCTAACTGAGCAAAATAAAATTTTATTTTTTGTTTTTTAATTTTAAAACCTGAACTTATAATAATATACAGTATAATATATAATGTATATATTATATAATATAATATATTACTGTATATACCGCAAAATGTATATCTTTCAGGATAGGGACTCGGAAATGCTTGACTTAGAAAATATGTAGCCGTAGTACATATACTGTTCGTCAAAAGTAAAGGTATCCTTGCTACGCGCGGATAGTGCTCTCATTTGTTGTCAACTCCATGCATTTTGCTACCGACCTACTCACTCAGTTAAGTCTTAATTCGCAGCATTAAGCTATAAAAATGAAAAGTGTGCCAAAATGGAACCTTTCTTCCGATTGCTTGTCCATTTAAATTCCAACTTGTGACACCAGAGAATTAATATAAGTTATCTCCATGTTGCACAACGAAGCTGGACGAGTGTGGTGTGGCAGTATGTTTTTGTTTGCTTATTTTAGCATAAAGATGCAAGATGAGCTAACTGAGCTCTGACCCTCAATTTTAGCGTTTTAACCTTACAAGTTTACCGCTGAACCACGGCGAATAAAAAGAAATGTGACGTTTCTACAGCGGCATCTATTTTCTAGCCCTGGACCTTTCATTCACAGCCTGACACGCTAACTATTGAGCCCTGGCCCTTCGGTATAGGAGAAAAACTCTAAGCTATCAATTTATTACTATATATTATATGTTGAAAATCTAACGTACCAGGTATTAGAGAAATGTAGTTTTTTAATGACATAAGTAATATAAAGGTTAATAAATATATCATTTCTAACTAGTTCTGGATACAGGATAAATCGTTATATAATTTTAGCCCTCTTGTCTATCAGCCTACTGATTTTTTTTACTCAGTTTCTCTCTACAACGCTAGTAAGCGTTGAAAACTGTGCGCCATCTTTACAGAAAATACTTTGTGTTAGAATAATTAAGTTTTTAATACTCTATATGAACTATACATATCCTGTAAGTTTTCACAAAAGACATATTTTCAAACATGAATTCATTACAAACAGACATTATGAAGTAAAACGCTGCTTAAGTTGGTATTATTTATCACGAAATCATTTGACTTAAAGTCTCCAAAAATGTGTGTGACTATATCTCTGGTAAGACTGATTACATTCAGAGTGACAAGATACGTGCGCTAACACGGGAAATTCGAGAATATATTTAGTGATGAATAATTCTATGGTTTCTATCTACTGATGTAGTGTTAACTAAAAAGAAAAAGATGTCTAAACAACGTGTACAATTAAAGTGAATAATCCTTATTTAGAGCAAGCACAGTTAAAATATACACTTAACTGATTACAAAAGATAGTTGCTCCTATTGATCTCAAGTTCCAATCTGTATCTTCCAAGATCGTACTCCAGACTGCCTTTTTCCTGAAATATTGTTCTAAACTTAATAATTGTCACATTAGCTACTTCAATCATTTACAAAAGACTTACCCAGATTAGCTAATGCCACACATGTGACTAATAATTCTCCAATGAAATACAAGAGAGATCGTTATCTCCAGAGGTCACCTGACTGCCAGTGATAAGAATATGTCTATTTTCACATAACCTGAGTGGCCATACAATTATCTTTTCCGAAGAAAGTCGAAAGCTGCTACTGTAGGTGAAATACATAGAACTGTGGACAGCAAAAGTGAAAACAATTTATCGACATTCTTGGTGCGAAAATAGCACAAAATAATAAGTTATGAACATTTCTTTATTAATGCAGTGAAGTAGAAAACACATAGTATGTTTATATGTAATAATATTTTGGTATCATCAAGCAACAATAGTTCATTTCATAAAATACTGTGATCGTAATCGCTCAAGTAGTTGGACTACTGAAAATTAATGGATATTAGTCATTTATGTTGCACTGATACGGAAGTTAAATAGCTGATAGTATTGTTACGACAGCGGAAGTCACGCGTGACGCTAATAACACGTCATGAGATTGTAGAAGGATCATGCCTGTTCCTGGCAACTCTAGTCTTTTCTACGCGCCCTCTATTTTTATACATATAAGCCGGCAAATGAAGTGACGGCATAGATAATTTCAGACAGGCAGAGATAGAGAGGGACAATTGAGTCAAGCGCGGTAGTGACCGTAAATAAAGTGCGTGATCGTTGTGAATTTTAGCGTGTGTTTAAGTTAAAGTGACTGTGGAAATTAAGTGTATTGCAAAGTTGTATTGAGAAAGAATAAACTAGTTTTATTTAAGAAAGGACTTATATCGCTAAAGTTTCATGTGAAAGAAATTATACGGGAAATTAAAAAATGACCAGAGACATAACAGTATTATGAAGAAATAGCAATATAACATGTTATTCCACTTATGAGTAGAATATGTATCTCATATCGGATTAAATATCAATAAAATCAGATTATAAATAATCATGAACTTGAAGAATTTTTCAGATACTATTCGTGAGTACTCTTCCTATCCTCCGAGTTTTTGAAATTAACCATCTTTAGATAGCAATATAAAAATCATGGAAATTTAAGAATAATGTTTTAAAATCCCAAATTTCTCCAATACGCTGATAGTTGTAACACTTCTGCATGTGTCATATACTTTGCTTGATGTCTATAAACGTTTGCATTCCAATGTATTCAATAAATCGAATAACAAAATCATCTCTGTAATATGGTAGCCGATAAAATATAAATAATGTGTTAATGGTTAACTAAATAATAATTGTATCATATGGTAGTCAAACTTGTAAAGCTAAAACAGTAACAAAATACAAAGCTCGTCAGGCCAGAAATCTATTTTAAACTTATTTGATTGAAAAATTATGGTGTAAGCACACTCATTTCTCATGAAAAATCCCCATCTTTGAAATGCCCAATCTCGTTTGATTCACTAACCAACGGGGAAATGAAATCGGCTTTTACACGCAAAAGTCAGCTGGGTTTGAAAAGAGTAAGCCCTCCAACAGCTACGTCTATCAAAACTCTTTTGATATAATCGAGTTAGCCCAAGCTGCTTTTTTCACCTCACTAGTTACTAGCTATTTTCAATGGACAAAAACTCTGCTGCTCTGATTATTTAGCTGATGCGGATTATCAGTCGTCCAAAGGTAGATAGTTTCGACTGAGAACTAGATATATATTTGAAGGTTAGATTACACACTGCTATGATACAATTACGTATTCATGCTTGGTATTAGTAGATTAGTTGTAATTATTGATTTATTTTCTGCTTTTAACAAAGAGTAACAGAAAGAAAGAAAAACCAAAATACTAATCATTAACCACGATAGTGAATCATAATAGGGATCGCAAGGAATTGAACAAAACCCTAATAGTACGTTCGGGCAAAAAGCACCTTAAACAATAAAGATTCAGTTCAAACAACACTTTGAAACCTTAACTATTGACTGCTATGGTTGTACACATATAAAAGTCCACCAAAAAATACCCATGTTAGGCTTACAAGGAAGAGAAAATCCACTCAAAACAGCCTGTTTGTAATTCTTATTATTATTATTTTCTTGCCAGCCTACAACAAAAACGGCATAGTATATTTCACCCAAACCTTTTGTAGAATACTACACTATATACTGTGAAAGTTGTAAGGGTATTGGATAATCGATTTGTTTCTTTTATAGTTTACATAAGCTAAAAACATCATAATTCTAGTGTAAACGATGTTATGCTTACCCCTCGAAGTTAGCTTTTTTATATATACTAGTTGTTCCTTTAAAAAGCTTCAGTACAGGATGAAACAATCAATAATAGATGAACATCAGATGACTGTAACATATATATGATACTCAATGCTTTGTCCACTATACAATCGGTGTCTTTAGGGAGCTAACTCCTACATTATGTATGAAGTGAAGGGGTAAAAAAATTCAAATTTCATTACACACATTCGTAGAATAATTACTTTAAAAGACATGAAGGTTTATTTAAAGCGATGTTTTAGACGTATATGTATTATTGTAAAAGGTTACTTTTCTACTGGTAAAAGTTTATACGCATTTAGCAGGGGTTGTGTCTTAGTCTAAGCATTTATTTGTCCATTACTATGTACTATATATAGATGATTTAGTTACACAGAAACTATAAATGCTCATTATATTCTCAAACAAATCTTCATGACAATCTCAAGTTGCAGCTTAACATTTTACATCTCAAACTAATGCAATCAAATAGTCAATAGCTACAGTAAATCATCATGAATTGTATCAGCTAGCTAGTAGCTATGTGTTTTACCATTACAATGTATAAAGGTAGCTACCATATCAAATAATCCTTTGCCTATAGTTGAGCATAAAAGAAATTCAGCAAACAAGATAAATTTGGAATTTAAAAACCTGCAAACAGGGATCGTAAAATAGAAAGGAAACAGGGCTGGAGATACTGTAGACATTATGAACTCAAATTATAAATCTTTATTTTGACTCCACCAAATATAATTGTAGATTACATCATGGAGCCAGAATAAGGATTTGTAGTTTGATGAATAATGTCTACAGTATCTCCAGCCTTGTTTCCTTACTTTTTTACCATCCCTACTTGCCGGTTTTTAAATTCTCATTTTATTATTTATCTTGTTCAATACATATATATATGTGTGTGTGTTTATGAGCGTGCGAATTGATGTCTTCTGATACAAGGATCCAATAATTTCAAACTAAACTATACAACTAAAAGTGTCCAATTAAAGAAAAATAACTAATCTCGTGTTATAAGGTCGTTTATTACTAGCATTATTTAATTTCTTGATGACTTTAAAACATTGTTGTTTTTAAGTTAGTACATCAGTTTTACAAAGTTTGTGTACAAAGTTTGTCCACGTGTTTATTAAAATGAAGTATCCAGTTATTTTCTAAGGAGCCTAACATTACATAAATCTAATTATTAAGACTTTTTAAGACACATTTTCACCTCTAATTGAACGTCATATTATAAAGCTCTTTTTATTTATTCTGGTATGAATACATAAATTCCAGAAAGAGAAACAAATAAAACAAAATTTTATTTTTATGGTATATTGCATTTTGTTTCACATACAGACATGCTGGACACAGCCAATAAGTTTACACTGTTGATTTTGCCTCATATCCTACTTTACGTCGTCATTTCCCACAACAGTCATATCGACTTATTGAATGTGTATAGTATATGAAACATCAAACAAGAGCATTGTAACGTAATAATGTTTCAGGCTTGAAAAATATGTTTTGAACAGTTAATTTAAAAATAAAGATAAATACAGTACTCTTTCTTCATGTTGCACATAATAACCTTTTCTCAACATAGCATCTTTATTACTCAAAGGGATTTTTTTTTTAGTACTACAAAAGTAACTTAAGTATATTTTTCTCATAATTTTACTCTCTATTATATTCTTAAAGCAAATGGTATTACATTAATTTATCTCTTAATACTTAATCTTATGATGTATAAAACGCCAATCTGCAGTATTTGTCTTCTACTGCCGTAGAGCGGCGGTTATATTTTAATTAGAGTTTTAATTAAATATGTTTGTTACAGCGTAACCATTGAAAATAGGAATTTATATAGGCCTAGCCTGGTTAACTGTGGACAACTAGAAGTATTTAAATACGAAACACATTTTAAGTTTGAATAAAAAATTATAAAGAGCCTTATACTCTCAAAGACAAAACTGACTGAAGATGTTTGACCATATTAAAATAACTAGATACGACATTTTTACTTCAGAACTGTTCACTTTGTGTATCGACGTTTCAATTACACACTTATCAAGAGTCTGTAGAACAGAATGATAAGTAATTAATTGGGGTCTATTCTTCTTAATACAAGTTTGACACAAATATAATGATATAATTAGTATTATTATTTTTCAATGTATAAAGTTACACGTGCCGTAGGTATTGTACTTAAAGTTTAACACATGGCCATGGTGCATAAAACGTATCAGAAAATTAGAATTCCTGTAACTAAGTCTTAGGCTTATATATTAAGCCAGTAGCTTTTGTGTTGTTTGAAACATGAATATGTGTTACAGTAAGCAGTTTAGGTAATTAGCTGTTCTATTAATTAAGAAGAGACTAGATTTGGATAACTAATTAAATGGTATCTATATACTGACTACTTAAAACTTAAATGTTATTTAAAATTATCAATATAATGTCAGAAATAGCTTAAAACAGGCCACTGTATATGCGATCAAACTTTGAATACACAAAGCAATTTTTATAAACAAACTTAAAGTATAATTTATCCAAATTAAATATTTTCTTCTCAAAAGAAGGATGTCTATGTCTGCTAAATCCTTTTGTCTGTGTTGTCGTCCTGTTTTGTAACAGAACTGCTAAACTATTTTTCTATACTTTAAGTTTACTGTCCGTGAGCGTGGGTTTTGACTCCAAATAATTTATTTATTATTGTTTTCTTTTTTTAAAGTTATATATCGATATGCACTAGTAAAGCTGACAAAGGTTTCACGCCAGAGAGATAAAAAACAATCTATTGAAACAATTTAATTCTCTCTAATCAATATTTGTTTTTATTTTGTCCTTTATTTACTTTGTGTAACACTAAGTTACACTACCGCTGACCCACAAATGGATAACAAACCTGGAGTTGAAAGGCGCTCATGCGTTCTTTTTTATTGGAAACCTGTGTTGAGCAAAAAAAAAAGAGCAATACATGTTTAGTATATTCCAAGTTGTGCTTTGATTTTGCGTTGCACATGATATTCTCAGAGAATCGTACACTTCTTCGCCTTCTCAGCGTTTTTCCTTTACAAGTTTATAAAGTTGCATATACAAAGGGATGAGTGCGTTATTTGAAACGATTTTGAATATGTAAGTCAACAAGTCACGTGAAAATCACAGCAGACATATATCAGAATTACATTAATGGTCCTGGAAATAAATGGCATATGGGTCAACATGGGCAGCCAGAACAATTCTGATAAAGACCTGCAACAAATCGTATCCAAGCCATAATAAGAAAAGTGCGGCCACAGTACATAACATATTCAAGAAGAATATCCGCATGGAAAATCAAAACAGGCCAGATGTACACAAGCTGATTTCACGAAATATTTGTTCAACCCTAACATACCTCAAGAACCTGAAGAATGAAACAGGTAACATGTTATTCCATACGAAGACATAGCGATTAAGACCCGTACCTGTAGATTTCTGTGCGATCGAAATGTTGAAACTGGCACTGGGAAACCATCATCCTCGTATAATAGATGATTTATGGAACGGATAAAGGAAGTGGTGTGTTTTAGACATTACATTCTTACCATGGAGCCTTTTGCAATGGAAAGTACAGAAGCTACACTGCTGGGCTATTGTAAAGGTGCACGGTTGTCAGAGCACGACTTGAAGTGACGACAAGGATTATAAAGACGTCATGAAGCTACAAAATCGTTATATTAAAATGTACTCAAATACTGTAGATTAATATTGTTTTCTGATTTTGTTTTTGATATTCATTCATTAATATAATTCCTAAATTTGTTTAAAAATAAACTACTACCGTGGCATTGATCCATTGAATCTTCAGGACTTCTCAGATTACAATATTAGTTAACTTACCGCCATCTACTAAGATATTTGACAATTATATTAAAGTTATTTTTTAATATTTTGAACATTTCTGATATTAACTGTCCTAGAACACCATTCAATAATTACATTAGTTAATTATTTTGCTTGTGAAATCATTATTATACAATAACAATAATATATATATATATATATATATTAATGCTCTAGAATATATTTTCTTTCTATGTATCAAAATTAGTGTTTAAAATATATAGAGACAAATGCAGTGTTACTATGTAAAAAGATCATTAAAGATAGCCGGATTTGAGTGTGTTTGTAATGTGTTTTATGGAAAAACTTGAAGTTACAAAACACCAACAAATTTTATCTCTGTTATTTATATTCTTAAGGAGTTTCGTGACAACTGCGCTTGATTAAAGTATTATCACTAACAGAATCAAATATAACTGTTTCCATAAATAAGGCTAATTATCCTACTTGTAGTTGTTTTATCACTTATTAGAAACTAATAATAAATTCAAGGGATATAATTTATTAAAATATAGAAACATCGCAAGTTTAATTTTTTCTATAAATTCGACAAGCATGGTTTAGTGCAAGTTTGTGCTCTTAAACTTTACAATTGTTAATCTTTAACAATCACATAATTAAAAACATTTTCAGTTTGCTTCGCCAGATATTTGCATCTGACTTTTGTTTCAAAAGCTACTATCAATGCAATTGGACGTAAGGACACATTTACAAATATATCAACCTTTAGAAGCCTTCTTAACTAACATTGAATACACTCAATATACTACAAAGAACAGATTAAACGTGAAAACAGCTTGCTTTGAAGAATTTCATTGTTTCGAAACACATTGGATCAGGTGTGGTCTTGTGATTAGCGTATCGATTTGCACCTCATTTCCACGAAAACCCACTTCACACTTTG
This sequence comes from Limulus polyphemus, assembly GCF_000517525.1. Lineage (NCBI taxonomy): Eukaryota > Metazoa > Arthropoda > Merostomata > Xiphosura > Limulidae > Limulus > Limulus polyphemus. Next base: position 969,199 of record NW_013665652.1, on the reverse strand, counting down.
GGGGTCCATGGATTCGTTATAAAGGTGACAGTCAAGTCGATTCTGATAACCCAACAGTTGGCGGCGGGTACTTTTGGTTAGCTGCTTTCTCATGTTTATCCGTAGAGAATTAGGAATGGCTATGCGCAGAGAGCCTTTTAAATATCTTTGCGCGAGACAAACAGACATATAAATTAAACATCCTCGACATATACATTACGCATATAAAAATCAAGTCTTATTGTTTATAAAATGGGTTTTAACCAATATGGCAGTTCTTGGTGTATATGACAAGACAATCAGTAAAATGTACAGCAGGTGAAAACAAGTGTCTAAAAATTGACATTGACATTAAGTGATATTTCGCAATAGAAAAAAAAAAGGTTATTGTGAAATTCCCAAACGCCTTTAAATTTCTTGACTTCACTCAAGTATTTCAAGATATGTCTGTTGGAGTTTCAAGCTGTCTTATGTCATTATTTTCCTGTGATCTTCACTTTGGGGAAATTAAAACGTATCAAATATAGAAAACCAAAGAAACTTTATTTCTTCTTTCACAACAGATAAAGCTACAATACAATTTCCGTAATCATGATGTGTATACGCTTCGTTCTTCTAGAAACCTCAAGAAACCTATTTTCATGAAGGCAGCTAATTTTCTGGGATTCAGATTTATTGCGAATGTTCTACAATTGGATAAGTTTCTAAACGTTATTTATTGTATGTGTATGTTCGATATATCATTAATGATATATATCTCTACGATACCTGTTGAATTTAGAATTATAGATCAAAACTTTACTCAAAAGTGTACTTTTTCAATAAAGTTCTAATTTTCTTCATTTTTGATAATGACTTCATATAATATGTTCAGTCTAAAGGATAGATTAACCCGAAACATATAAAATCTTTTGTAACCTAATATTAAACTGTAAGAATACGTAGTAGGATTTCTCGGATATTTCAACACAACTTAAAATTTTACGCTATAACCAGGTATTAAAGTTCAAATATCTTGATTAACCCAAAATAGCTGTAAAATGGTGTAAACTCTATAAAACCTTAGTATCTTCAAATTCATTTTAGAGCTTTATAGAAATTCCTTTATTTCCCTCAACATTATTGAACGGTTTTATATGTTACTGCTGTCTTTTATAATTAACTATCATCAAGATGTTTTTAGATTTGACGCCATTTTAGGACTTTATCGTTGTTAACAAATACGATATTAATTAAATTTGGTACAATTGATAATTTGATTATTTTTTACACTTTTTTTATCCTTTTCATAAATTTATTAAACATTTTGAAAAATACATCTACATAAATCATATCTTGTTTTATGTGTAACAACTTATAACTTTGTTAACAGGATATTACTGAATGTAAGATTTGTTCATGTTTTCTTCACCAATTCATGGTAACAAAAATGTCACAGGCTTGAATTATCTTGTATTAAAGCTTTCCCATTTGGATTAGTACAATGTTTAAATCTGATGTTTAATTATCGTTGCAACATATTTAGAAATGCAAACATGTAGCATTTTTATTTGTATTAGTATTAATATCTATACAGGTGAATTTACATTTACTTAATTAATTTGTTAGTGGGAGTGCTGACTGTAAGGCAGAATATTTCTTCCATTTGTTATACAGCATTTTAGACAATTATGCGATTATTTACAGGACACATATAAAATGTAATCGTTTTATGAATGATGACAGTTCATTTTCCTCCTAGGTGGCTCAACGGTAAATAGTGAACAGAGTGTGTTTAGAGAAGAAACAACAGATTTGTTAAAAATCATTTATAATGAATTCCTAACTTGTTCATTTGTGGAAGATATCTATACGGTGCTACAAGGAGATGTACTTCTTTTCCGAGAATAAAAAGGAGAGGAGATGATAAGAAAAACTGGCCAAAGCAGCAAAGGTACATGTTTTTGAGGTACACACTGAATACAGTATTAATTACACATATTGAAATTATGGAAGCTTGATTAAAAAAATTGGACTTTTCAGATCTAAGCCTCTAAAAAATCAATAAAAAGCTTATATAAAATGATGCTATGGGCCATTCAGAAGTGCCCACTTTGAACCTTTTTCATCTAACACAATGATGAATTAAGCCAGTTACCTCTGGCATGGGCGACAGAATTGTAACTGATCTATGACCATTGTTAGCCACATTCTACACAAAGAACAAAACTTATGGTGACCTTATTTTAACTACGACATAATTGGAAATGATCTATGACCATTCTTAGCAACATTCTGCACAAAGAACAAAACTTATGGCGACCTTATATTAACTACGAAAGAGTTTCAGCTTCTGGCTGAGCTCAAGAAAACTTCCTAATAAGCAACGATATAAGAAATAACAATTTCATGCTTGTAGGGAATATATGAAATGTTCAAATAAAAGGTTATGTTTCTTGATTCGCTTTAAAATTGAAAACAAACTTGAAATGGGTTTTTTCTTTTTACAGTAATACTCTATATTTTGCATAGGAACTATGTTTATGCAACATTTACTTTCTCAAAGTGATTTATCTCAAAGAGGCCCCAGAGATGTCGTTTTATTTTAGTTTTATTTTGTCTAAGGTTTCTATAAACTTAAATATATATATAGTTAACTTGCCCGTCAGTCTCTCAGTCTTTCTGGTATCATAAGCTGTCTGGGAACTAACTAAACCAATCTCTGTTAAATTTGTTAAACACCCATCAAAAAAAAAAGAAGAAAAAAAGAAGAAGAAGAGATAAAGAAAGAAAACGAGTTTAAAGAAACTGAGAAATTGGACGAACAGTCCAGGTTTCAATTTTACCACTTTAATGCCGTAAGTGAGATCTCGGTAATAAAATATGTTAACGAACATGAAGTGTATGCCGCGCATAACACATATATTTTTGCATCGAACGAACAGTTATAGCTCATAACAGTGGTAGTGATTGGCCCAAGCCCCCATTTATAACTTGCTTCTTCTTCCTTCGATGTTGTTCCCCAATAAGTCAGCGGTAAGTGTCCAAATTTAGAACAATAAAATCCAGGGTTCGATTTCTCTCGGTGAACAAAATGTAGATAGACAGTTGTGTACCCATAACGCTAAAAAAGCATCATTAACAAACACTTTCGATATGGCATATCTGCTTGAGATGCCATCTCTTGGTAGAAATATCAGCTACACTTAGTGCAACTGAATAACAACAAAAAAATTCCAATAAATGGAAACAATATTGTTACAAATACCACATATGAGAACTGGGTAATTTAAGTTTACTTTAACAAAATAGTAAATTATGGCTTTCGAATTTCCCTTTTTTAAATATATATATATATGTATAATGTTTTTCAGAAACAATTATGCAATGCTAAACTCAACACAAAATTAATATATTTTTAGTAAAATAGAATAAACACATATCGTATTTCAGTCACCGACAGCTCTGAAAACCAATGAATAATTAGAGATACAAATATAATTTATTTCACGAGTTTACGAAATAGCCAATGATATAATCTTCTGATCTGTTCTTAATTTATCTAATGTTTCATCTACTGTATATTTTCAATTTCTTCTACAAAGACGTTTTTACAATATAAATTGTGAAGAATTGGGTAACATTTAATTCATATTCAGTGTTATATCGAAGGGTCGAAGCCTGGACCTTCTATCTGCAGCCAGAAAAGTTAACCACTGGGCCACACCCTATCCTAAAGTATTCCCACCTTGAATGTGACTGAAAATAGGACAGTCTTACACAATAGAGTGATTTGACGTCTACACTTCTGTACAACGTAGTCTATAGTCAGTATTATAAACAGCTTAAACTTCTGGCTTGTTCTGTAAATAGCAAATTTAGCGCTTCTTTTAGTAGAAAGTGCTATAGTACGCAAAAACGAACTAGTAATTACTGTTACGTTTCTATTACTGTTTATGAATATGTGTTTTATTAATTTTCTTTAATTCTACGATTTCTTAAAATGAGATTATTAAGAATCATTAACTTAAATCATCTCAAACGATGCAGCACACAATATGCTGCCATCTATCATACGCTATCATCATGAAAAAAATAATTACTTTATCTTAGTAAGTACAAAAACATAAATCATGGGAAATGGAATAATGATAGTAATTATAAATTAACATCTTTTTAATACTGTTATGTAAAATTTTCAAATATATATTTTGCTCTTACAAGCATGAATCGGTATGGGTTTTTCACATGTTAAAGACATAAGTTTCGAATCAGATAAGTAAACCAAGACAGATAAGTATAGTATAATGTTTGGTTTGAGGAGTTGTTAACTAATTGTTCTATGTTTGTTCTATGAGCTGTTAACTGATTGTCTTGTGTTTGGTCTCGGGAGCAGTTATGTTTATCCAATTTTTATTATATTAGGTCGTCAAGAAATTAATGTCGCGTTTTGGAACACTTTCATTAACCACCCCCCAAAAAACGTAC
>NW_013665652.1:948646-963821 GCF_000517525.1 Limulus polyphemus | reverse complement strand
AATCAATCCCTTCATCAGAAACGCCATTCACTCATCAATTGGAAAGGTGTTCTTCTTCTCCACGATAATGCACGTCCACATGTGGCATATTTGACGCAACACAAGATTATGGATTCCACCTCCCACCATATTCTCGAGATATGGCACCATCAGATTACCATCTCTTTCGTTCGCTACAACACCATCTTAATGGGAAAACGTATGCTTAGTGTGGAAAGTGTTCAAGAGGACATGGAAATGATTTTTACTTCAAAACCAAGTGATTTCTTTAATCAGGGCATTAACGACCTTATTGTGAGATGGAAAAGCATCATCAGTAAGAATGGAGACTATTTCATTTAATAAATGTTTTATTTTCATATATATATATATATGTTGTTCAGTTTTTTTCATCTAAAAAGTGACATAGATAAATATCATGGTAATGATGTAAAGTATTTCCTTCCTCTGTTGGGTGTTATAGATGTGTAATATATTTGCTGGAACGGTAAGTCTTTAGCTGTAGGTTCAATTTGAAAGAGAAAGCGTTACTTTAGCATTGACCATTAATTAATGCATTAACTCACAAAAATAAACAGATTTAATGACATACCAGGATCAGTTGCTAATGTATATGCAAGTGGCAAAATTGTCGTTTTTGCGTTAACAAATATATATTATATCTGTTCACTACCTCTTCCATGGAACTCGCAAACCTTTTTTCATAGAAGGTTTAGAGCTTCCAACAAAAATGGAATGGTATCGGGTAGTGATGACCTTGTTATGTTCTCCTCGAAACTGTGTTTCTTTGTGATTTCATGCTTTATACTAAAAAAAAATAGTTTTCTACTGTAAGGCTTCTCAGTATATACGAGAAATAAAACATAACCACACTATAAGAATCTCTTGTTGTTTAGAGTTACATATTTTATCAGAGAAAATTGCACTTTTTGAGAGACTCACAGCTATTAAATCATGTTATTGTCAACGGCTCACTTTACTAAATTATGCTAATTAATATATAACTAAAATGATGTTTTGAATTTTTCATTCGTATAAATTTAACAAAGGAGAAATTCCATATATATTGAAATGTATTACCAATATCGACATAAATCACAGGTATAAATAGTCTTTTATATATATCATTGCCCTTAAAAGTTTATAATGCACATCAAAACTATGTAGGGGAGGAAAAAAGAAATAACATTTATATCACTTGTTACCGTTACCTTTTAATTTGGCTTTCCCAATAGAAAAGTGATTTCTTGTATAGAATATTTGATAAGAATTGAAAAGATTCAGATTCTTTGTATTGTTTGTGTATGAGATATAAAACAGGAATATGCACCACTGAACATTTTGATTTGTTCAGGAGGTCATTTACAACGTTGTCTCACACCTCTTGAGTGGCTTTCCATGAACAAGCTGATATCTTACTTAGGTCTACCAGTTTCAAATCCATGTTTAAACACACAAGAGTTTTTTGGAGCTGTATTGAGGGACTTCATTGATGTGTGGTCGAACGAGGTTTGCTGTGATTCCAGTTTCTCCTGCTACATTTTCCACAAAAACAGCTGTTGGTTTTGTAGTTTGACAAATTCCTTTGTCTTGGTGGATTGTAGTTTTGGTCACGTCATTTTTGCCACAGTTCTCCCACTTCGTTGCTGAAAAGAGACCGTCTGTCTGTTTGTAATTTGTTTGTAATCAAGCACAAAGCTACACAATGAGCTATCTGTGCTCTGCCCACTACGGGTATCGAAACCCGGATTCTAGCGTTGTAAATCCCCTGTGCCACTGGGGAGGCCCGTCCGTCTGATATTAATAAGAGTTGATTTTAACATCAAATCCGATTTTACTTCTTTAGCTGAATACTGCAACCGTCATAAAACATTTTGAAACAAGTTGCTTGCACTTACTATTCCACATATTACGTTTCTGCCAGTCACGTGGACGACAATAGATTCATCTTTTACTATCGCAACCATTTAAATACAACCATGCCCCAACTGTAGTCATTACAAATATGCATTTCTTATTTGCTAGATACCTTCAGTATAATTTCTTCATTTCATTTTCCTCTCTCTGTAATATAATTCTCCAGGAGTTAGTGAATGTTTGGCTTGTAATCATTTGTCATATTCAAATCTATGTTCATTATGTTGTTAAGGGTACCAGGGGAAATGCCCAACTTCATTATAATGACTTTTTTGGGTGAGTGGATTATCTTTTGTAATAATTACTTTCACTTTACGGATGTGGTCGTTGGTCCTAATTGATTTGGGTGTGATGTCAGACCACATGACTGTCCCAAGGGCTCTGCCGTGCAAAATTTTCTGCTTCTATGGAGAACGTTGAAGATTTCTCTCTTTGAAATCCTGAACCCTTTGGACCTTTATTTTTTAAAAATCTCGAAACATTAACATTTCTCATTGGATGGAGCGTTCACATATGCGGAAGAAATTATTGCCGATCACGTGATTGTAGATAAACAAGAGGAAATCCTCAATATCCGCAGCACTTGAAATTCTTTTAGGCAGGATTAGAGTAAATTAATCTATGAAACCTTGAGCGTGGTCAAATACATCAATCGAATGGGTTTCACTTCCTCAGTCCAAAAACTGCAATTAGATCTCAAATCGATCAAGAGATGACTGAGCTATGAGCTAAAAGTTTGTACTTGAAAAACTCAGAGCCATTCTGTGAGCCGCTATGGCGCATCTAAAAACCATCTCGACAATAGCAGAGAAAGGGTAGCTAATTTACATGTGTTTTCATTATCTGTAAATTATTTTTATTAATCTTAACTCCCTTCAACTTACATATGCAAGTACACAGACTTATCATTTTCATTTTGTTATAATACGAAAATTGTTTAATCAAACGAAATGACGATCTCAGACAGTTGGATCCATGTACGTAAGAGGTGGCTCTGTGGACTGATTTTGAGACATGAATAAATAAATGAATATATATACATATATAAAACATAAATTTACAGTTACCACAGAAATTTATCTTTACAATGACTTGAAGTTGGTGGTATAAATTTGTCTCTTGATTGTCGTGTGGGCATCGTGAATTAAAATGTAAACAAACTATTATTTTCATTTATTGGAAGGAAAAACGTATACCATATTTCTATTTAATAGATAACCAGCGCAAACGTTTTTGAATATAACAAAATACTCTGATTTCATAAATAGAATAGTGGTTTTCTATATTACCACAACAAATTTAGTGTATTTTTAAAACAGTGAAATTGATAAAATTGAAGAAGCAAAAAATAATTGCATTACACTTTTAATGTTTTATTCATCATCGCTTAATTTTATTGCTGAGTTCATCTGTATTTTGTGGATATGAAGCAACTTACGATTAGATTTTATGGACTCTTCAAACTTAAGAACAGGACAAACCCCGTGTGTACAGTCCTTAAAATATATCTTTGGAGGGTTAGCTTCTCTATATAACGGTATGAAACGTTCAAGAGATATTAATGTATGGTAACTTGACGCTGGTGTTAGTTTTATCTGATTTACTTACATAAATTATGTACTCCCAAGCAAAGACTTTTAAATTTTTGGATAATAATGGCATACTATCATAAAATTTGATAACAGAACTACATATAAAAATATAGTACACATTTACTGATGCAAAAATATTCCTTATTTACAACGTCTGGTGTTGCAGAATAAAGTATCTTGAATTTGTTTTAATTTGTATATGTACTGCTCGTAAAGATGAAGGTGTTCAAGAGTTGTCCCTTTTTCACTAATATTAAACAATGGAAAATAAAATTTTAGAGTCATGGTTTACAAACCAATTTATGCGAAAATATTATCTTTATTTTTTCAATTCCTGGTAGCCATTACAAACAATGTCACTAGTTTTAGGCCTAATATTGACTTGTATAAAAACTAAGTCTACCTAATAGATCTACCTAAACGCATTATAAGTCTTGGATAAAGATGTGCAATTACCGAACGAAGGTTTTTCAAGTTTTATACACGATTGTGTTTGAAGAAACAAAAAATGTAATTCAAGGTTTTACTTTGTTTAATGAGACCTTAATTTCATTAGAAAAAACAAATAGTGTGTGGTTGCATTAGTTGTTTATTTGTTCAATTGGTATTCGTACACAATAATATATAATTCGTCAATAGGTCATTTGTATTAATTTTTGTTGAATAAATTTTAATAGCATGCTATAAATTTTCTTCCTCTAGTTTTTGGTAATATCCTAGTAACATATCCGAATTTTATTTTGAGTTCTCAATATACCTTAACTATCAGGCAATTGAAAACGTAATAATATTCATAATAATAGAACACATAATTAAGTTATAAAAAGAGAATGGCAAAGATACTGCGTGGAAGTGCATGGAACAAAACTTCTTTCCAGTAGTTTCACTATTATGACATTCTCACTAATTCTTTCTGAATAACATTATTTAGGTTCCATGCCGTCACTTGAAAATCATGCAGTTTTACATTATAAAATAATGTTGTTTTGTCAGAATCAGAATTATAGTGATAAGTTTAAGTTTAATTCTTAGAATTAATCCTTTTTATAAATTTGTAGGTCGTGAAAAACCACACGATCCATTTACATTCCAGTTCGAATATTTTATACAAGCATGGAAAAATTTCAGTCCTTGACACATCAACTACCTTTTATTTGATATATCGAGAAACTGCTAACTATTAAGCATTAGCCAGAACACTATTGCTCCTCGATTGTACATTTCTATGTATCTTATATTGTTTTCAATCTGCGTCTGCTTCCAATTATGTTTTAAAATAAATCTTAATAAATATGTATATTTACGTAACTGCTATATATAGTCATCTTAGTGCCTGTTTATACATGAAAACATTTAATTGGCAATATTTTCGAGCGATATGATAAAGTTATTCATTCGTTAATTCTCTCTGAAATGTTTTCTATTTAAAATATTAGTATCAAAATGTTTACAAGCGATTTAGTTCTATCAAAAATAGTGGTAGTTTTTTTACATTAATTGTTTAGTGTAGTTTTGCAAATACTTTTATATTCTATATACGCAAAACACCGTAATGAGCTTTCCAAACCAATTCAAAATCTCTAAATTTGTTTTAAATTTGCCTAATGAGTGAATTTATATTCGCTTTTTAAAATAAAGTGTCTTGTCTTTCTTATACAACATTACTTTTCGGTTCGTCATTGTTTTCAATTTGTAATGGTATAAATTAGACAAATATACACGCTTTTCTTGTTAATTTTATTACATAATTTTACATATTCACAACATCTAAACAGTTTACAGTTTTGTCCTAGTTTTCTATATTTATCATTATTGTGTCAGAACTATTAAATAACTTTAACTTATAAACTCTTACAACAAACATTTTAACCCAGTGTGGCTAGATTAAAATCACTGAAACAAAATATATAAATCATATTATATAACTCTTCTAACTTGTTACACTTATATAGTCATATATACAATCGTTATATATACAATAATGCATTGGATTCATGCATACTAATTCTGATAGAATGGCAATATAATATATCCAATAAAATCAAGAATATAATCATAAAATGTCACACAATCTTTACATCATTTTGAAAAATTAATAATAACATAATAAAACCTTACTCTCTCTCTCTACTATATATATATATATGCGTAAAACAAATTCATCATGTAAAAACTAGAATAAAAAAGTACAAAACAATTAATTTTCAATATACTTTGTTGTGAATTATTACCGGGACAAAAATTTGATATCATATAAAATGTAAAATAAACTATTTTTAGTGGAATGCATTTACAATTTTGTGTCAAAACAAAAGAGCATGAAGTTTAGTGTCATTTGTTATTAAAAACCAGTAGAATAAAAGTATGGAAGATAGCTAAACGTAAGTGTTGATTGTGATTACTTCTTTATCTATCCTAACAAAAATTTGTAATGGACAAATATACACATACTTGTGTTTTCTATTGTAAATTATGAAAACACCTATGTCTGTGATGTACTCACAAATGAAATAGCGCGGGTTATGCACAGTGAGCTGTATAACCAAGGTTAATTGATTAATAACAGAAGACCATATTCACAACACTGAATTATGATTAATTTTGTATAACTACAAAAGTATTGGCATTTCCTTAAAGTTTGAATTGGATGCTATGAATAACTAACGAGTAAATGAATCTCAGAAGTTTATTAGAAGTTCTAAAATAGTCCTTTAATTGCCTCCTGAAGTTTTTAAATTTTTAGATTTATTAATTAAAACAAATATGTATATATAATAAATTATGTTAAATAAAAAGCTAAAATTCCATGTTGGACACATTTCTGCATTAACCAGTGGCAATCGATGCTTTTACTTGCGACACTAACGTTTTTTGAATAACCTGTAGAATCATATGAACCACCTAACTTCAAAATATTTCAATTATCATGTTTCTCTATAGACAATATATATTTTTAATACTAAAGTAACGCTAGATATTGAAATGCCTGACCCAGATCTAGAAATACAGGCTTTCATTGGGAGGTCGTATCTGTATTCAGCAACTTTCTATGCAGTCAAATAATCTCATAAATAACGGGTATTTGGATAAATACTACAATTTAAAGTACTCAACGAAGGCACTCGTCCATGTTACATTTAATTAGGCTGCTATTATTTATTTCTAAAACAATAATTAACATGGAATTAACGTGTGGTCGTTCTGCAAACAAACTTTTTACAGTCTTCTTCGACTGTAGTGGTTTAGATTAATTTACAGTACTCATGTAATATGACATGTAATGTAATAATCACATAAATATGGTATTGGATTGATACTCTTATTTACCATTTCGCTAAATTTTTACAGATTACTCATCTTTTTCGACTAACATTGATGATATATGAATAGTTTCTCTATAACAATTTGCAGTTTTCCTACGTCTCACGTTTCACATTATTTCCTATTTTATTCGAGGTTATACGCTATAAATAATTTTAATGAATCTTTTTTTTATTAATAAAGGTACTTGTACATAAACAGTGTTTGTAAATTTAAATAGCTATTTAAGCAGATGATAGATGATATGTTGTATAAAATATGGTGCCATATATTTTACTTTATTAATGATTACCGACATTAATTTTAAGGCCAAGCACCCTTCAAATATGCTTTTTATCAACCATTATAATGGATAATTAAGTAGAACAATTATCTACTAACAAATATAAACGAGTGTTTCTAGAGAGTTAAGGTGAGCGCGACTATCTGACATTAGTGTGAAGCAAAAGGTTTCAACCAGGAACTAAAAACACTTAATGACATTTTAAACTATTGTTTAAGATTTCAACCGGGAGTCACAGACATCCAAAGGCTTTTTAAACTACTGTTTAAGGTTTCACCCAGGAGTTACAGACATTTTAAAATCAGTATTTGCTCTTTTTACTTGTGCTGTCTCCGACAACAAATTATCGGTTAACTGATATATAAGTAAACAGTGCCATTATAAGTCTATTAAGTTCACCGATAACTAATAATTGAAACATTATTTTTCTAACGTGGAAATATTATAACAACTCAAAACAAGACGCTAGAGGTAACACCGCTTTGTCATTTATACATACGATATAATCATATTAACAGAAATAGCATGCAGTTAATTGCTAACTTTGAGTTCAAATAATACTTGAGTCATTGAGGTAAAAGTTATGAACGTAAAACAAATCTCATGAAATAGTATTTTACGTCATAGTATCATTTAGTATTTCTTCATATTTAAAGGAATGTAAATAATATGCCTTCTCTTGCTCTTTACTTATTTGAAACCTAGCTTGGATCAATACTTTTTATCAACTTAACTGAAAAGGAAATTAAGTTTGGGCTATTTTGTCGTTTTTCTTTTCCTCAAAAAATCACTTTTTTTAAATACACAGATTTGATTTTCTTATAATTGTCGTCTTCGTGTAATTGAAAATAAATAAATAAATACGACTTTCTCTGAGAAATTGAAACCTATATGCCAAGAATAAATACGGCAAGTGACGTACGTAAAAATAGCTTTAGCTACGTAGTTCTTTATCAAATGACTATGAATTTTATTGTACAAATAGACCGAGACTTAGGTCACTGCTACAATGGTATTTCATACACGTTATTAATTTCATTCTCGCTAAAATGAAAAAAGCACGTAAATAAACAGCCACTAGAACTACAAAATTATATTCAAATTGAGTGTCGATCATCTAGGTCATTTCATATTCTAATGATTTTAACCCAACTTAGCCTATTGCTAGTCAGATCAGGTATCATTTATAAAGCTACAAAGTGGTATAACAATTAATTTTTTTATATGTTTCCTCACCTCAAATAAATAAGAATAAAGTAAAACGTAATACAATGAATGTATAAATCTGCAAATCGTAACAGCATTAGAACTCTGGACAAATGAAGTTCAGACTTCCTCAGGAGAGTCTTTTTAACTCAATGGAGTATATACATAGTACTCAGTCCATTACCATCTCGACACGTTTTCAGTAACAAACAAAAAACGAATCGAATATCATTAATCAAACGATTGTGGCACCAAAATACAAATATCTATAATGCATTACAAAACTCGTTCAGTGCTCGAAAGTTTTCATTATACATTAATTAATGTGAACGTAAACACATTGCTTTTGAAGCCCTGTAAAAATCTAAATCATCAGCTACAAATAACAACTGTACTTTATAAATTTACTAGAAAAATCGTTTCGACAGCGACTATTATTTCTCGAGGAAAGAAACATTGCGAATTACTAAACCTATTAAAACAATTGTTTTCTAAATATTTCTAAAAGCTTCATCTCTCGAATTATTTAAAAACACTTTGTACTCTTTCTCCAAAATTGGAACACAAATAATTAGTTTAAAAAAATGTATATAGTTACCAAACGCCATTTAAATTGTTAATGAGATATTGTTATTATAGTATTTACTTCATATATAATAGCTTGTCGCATAGTGTAAAAAAGGAACGACTTTACTTAAAACCAGAGAACACCTTTAAAATGTGGACCTTTTATATCTTACAAACTCATTCATCACCGAACTGTAACGATATGCATGATACACAAGCATACTATAAATAGAACAAACAATCCATATAACAAAAAGCACAAAAAAGTACTATTATTTACAAAGATACACACAGAGAAATAAAACGTATGTTGTACTACCTTGATATACATCACCGATGATGGAACTTGTATGTGGTACGAAATTTCCGCAGAACAAATATGAAACTATTACTGTCATGTTTTCAGTTGAACTTTGGATTTTTTCTGAATGATTCTATAGACTTATATTCCAGACATAAAAAAATATTCCAAATCTATCATGCTACTTTGAATGAAAAACAAAAACTAATGAAACCAGCAGAACTTATTGTCACTTCTCTAGATAATCATGTCGTAGTATACAAAAAAGTGTTATGGTTACACAATATATTTTGCTCAAGTATGCAGACTTTTGCGGCCACCTTTATAGATCTGGTTACCTAAGTATAAATTCTCCCTTAACGATATAAAATCGGTGTTTGTGGTTCCTGAATTATAAGGACTCGATAAATTGTACTCTACTGAAAGTAGTTTCACATAACAAAGGGCTTTAAGCATTTTAAATACCCGATACGTTCCTCCCGATTTTACTTGTCGCGATGATGCTAAAATTGATATTTGAGGAAATAAGCCGCTCAAAGAGACACTAATAATGTCACGAAAATTCAAGATGATTATGGTTAATTAGCTGTATTAAGTGCTATTGCATGAATATAATATCTTCAAAGAACATAAGGTAACCGTTTATACTGGGTTCTAAAATTAACCAAGAATATAAATATCTAGTTTCTAATATAAATAATAATAATAAAAAATTGGACGAGAACATAGACACACATCACACAAACATATACACGTCCTGTTACACAATATAAGGCATCTGTGGTTTAGTCAGTAGCGGCCTGAGTTAACATTGTTCTCTGCCATATATCTCCTTCAGTAATGGCAAATTTGTTGACTCAGTCTTTCTTACGTATAGTTCGCAGCCTAGGTCAGTAAAACAACAATAGGTGACTAATAAAAATACGAATACAAAAGGTCACTACTGTTGTCACCTGTCCCACAGCTCCAGACACCACTACATCTTTATCGAACTTATTAAATCATTTTTCTCAAAACAACGCCACACTTCCTTTTCAACACTCGTGGAACCAAACTGTCAAACTCAGTCAATATACATATATAATAGTTATATATGAAAGATTTAGCAGAACGGAAAATAACACAAAAGTGAGAATCTGAATTAATTCAATTTCACAGTAATTTGCTTTTCATGCCTAGTTTTATAAATACTCAGCAAACCTTCTTTCATGGAGTACATGGAGCTAATATATAAAAAAGACCAGTGTTCTCTTGTTGTTGAGGTGATGTCATAATAACAAAAGGCACTTCGATAAGACTTTGTCGGGCTAGTTCCATATTGTAATCGAATGAAATTTGTTGCTCTGTAATATGCAATAAAAATGAAATAATTGAAATATTAATGTATGCAAGATCTACATTATTTTCACTAGTAGGATACTTCGAAACGTATCAAACATTTCCAAATCTATGACTATCAGGTAATACTAACAAAAGTAAAATATATAATAATTGAATTACGTGAATTACAATTTTATAGAACAAGTTATTACTGAAGATGAGTTAAAAACACGTCATTGATATTTTTATGTAAATCTCAGTACTAATATAATTTAATATAACATTCAGCATGGGCAAGTTTCAAAATACAATCCACCAACAATCATATTCTCGAGATAAATACAGATGAAAGAAATTAACAATACTTTACCTTAGCTCCATCAACTCATCGTGTCATTGGTTCCAAACAATCGAACTTTAACCTCGTCATCTGTTATCTCCACCTCTGCATCTTTGTACTTTGAACCACCATTTAGCTGGCACTGTGGGAACATAGAGTTTCCTTCTCTTTCGGTCACTTGAAGGAGTATGTTAACACTGGCAGGAAGCGAGGCACGTTGATGTTTCTATTAAAAAGTCACACTTCTAATTCCCTCGTCTTAACATGTCCTACAAGTGGCAAATGAGTCTTACTTGGGCTATCAGGGCTAGATTCTGATCCCTCGCCCCCTCCCGGACCAGCTCCTGGACTACAAACAATACCCTGCTCAGTAGGTGGACTGTGAGCTGTGTTGGTGCTCTCGTCTGACGTACGCTTGAAGAAACTGTGCTGTAGACAATTATAGGGAACAACACGAGTTTTGGGATCAAAATCTAACATCCTTATTATCATATCTCTAAATTTGAGATAATCAGAAACACTGTGACCAGCTTCACCTAGTCTTCTTCCACTTGGTCCTCCCGACTCAACGCCCAATATGTCTTGAAGACGACGTGATCCTGGAGATTTGTACTAGTGAAATAAAAATAATGGTCTGGACTGGATATTATTATTTTACAGTAGCGAAAAAGCTCTTGTGAATCATTTATATGAAAATCCTCGAATATTCAAATATTCAAAATAAAATTGTCATATCTTTTTTTATGTAAAATTAAACGAATTTTATAAAGGATTAATAGCAGTAAAAATATGAGGAAAACTATAATTATTTCGATTTCAACTGAAAATATTTTAAGATATTCCAAAGCATGTATAACAATATTAAGATATAAGAAAATTCAATATTTTACAAAACAAGTTTCATGGACAAGTGAAAGTGGCTCGGAAAATTATGTTAGGTTATATTTCCTTTTACCAAAACATTTCACAAGGAGCTTTATTTAATTAGATAACTTCGAAATCTATTTTTAGAGATATATAAGCTAAAAAGATATATTTTGGATGAAAGATGATTTTTTTATACGTACATGTACTTCGTTAACATATATATATATATATATCATTTTAAATGTATCGTGATATCTAAAATAATCAGAATTTTTATATAATTATTATATTTATAATATCTTCATTGTTTACATTTTTTAAATCGAAACACTATATGATTTCTATAAAATACATGTTTTTATACATAATAAAATGTTGAAAAGTTGAACAAAATGTTTCTTGTTATTTGAAATGCAAAGTTACTCAATAGTCCATCTGCGCTTTACCCATCGCAGGAATCAAACTCTGAAATTTTAGTGATATAAGTCCCTAAACTTGGCACTGAGACACAGAGGGAAAACCATAATAGGAGAAATATAATTCATCTATTATAATATTTACCAGTTTTTGTCTGTCCTAAAAACGCGCCCGCACATTATTATCTAAATGCGCATGCGCGAACACTTCATTTCTGAGGAAGTAAACAAAGGGCAGATGTAAATATACTATAGTAGACATTTTATACAACATCATATTAAAAGCTTATCAAGTTTTTAAAAAAGTCTAACACTACGTCGTAGAATAACATTATAAAATTATTGATAGTGTTAAGTACGGTAAAGTTTATCCCTCACAAAACTAAAGTAAAGTGTACACAAATTACGGTATTAATTTATCTCTTTATCGAATATAGGAAGTACATAATAAAGGACAAACTAATGTCAAGCTAAGACAAGTGGACTTGTAGATTTCGGTGTATTTTATTACACTTATTTTGTATTATTCTAGAAATTCTGCAATTAAAGACATATTGTTGCAATAAAGATACCAATTTGACCGCAAATATTTTGTAGGTCTCTGCTAGTATTACAATTTTACAAACTCACAATATAAATATTCGATAGATTCATAGTACCAGTTCGTATGTTATTCTGTAATTGAAATAATGTAAGTATTCGTGTGAAATTAGTAATCCTACTTTTTTTCCATCTTTAGACGGTTTCAAAAAGTAGTTTCCGTCCGGATGTTTGTCAAAGAACTTGCGAGATTTCGGGGCTTGATCTAAAATGTGTTTAGGTGGCATCCCAAGAACTTCGACAATCTTGCACATCTGGTCTACCTTTAAATAACAAAGACAAAACATTATTTATAATTCTCTTAACGTGTTATTAAACATATACGTAACATGTAAGTAAACTTTAGTGTTTTTTGAAAAAAGTCCCCCAAAACACTGTTGCTCTTCATTAGGCTTGAACAAAAGGTTTTAGCGAAGGTCCTTTAAATTGAACAAAAACGTAGAACAATGGAAACGAAGCAACCAATATCCTAACACACTTTCATTAATAGAAAATACAACTCAAACTTAGATTGTTGTTGCATCCTATATTTCCAACTTCAGAAGTAATGAAGTACTAACCTTGTTGCAGAATGGTGCGTTTGGGTTTGTAAAACACAAGATCCCAGAGTTGTTGAAAGATCCGTAGCTACAATATGTAGATTTGAGAATAGCAGTAAATCCTAAGTCTATGGGAGTTGATGAGCGATGTACCACACGTAGTGTTGTTTTTTGCTGGCTTACAATGATATCAAGTTTTACATTTAGGAAACCTATAAACCTATTCGTAAATGCGTAAAGGAATAAATCATAAAGTGTAGTACAAAAACTCAGGAACTCCAGCTGCTTATATATCAGTCGAGAACATACACATGAAAATATTTTCAATGATTTTCTCTTTGCTACCAAAATTATGCACAAATCGAGAAGTCTACAGTTCGACTTTCTACTGCTTGTTTTGCTATTGAACATAAAATACCTTTACTGAACTCACAAATCAGTAAGCCTGTCATAAATGTTGGTTTGTTTGTTTGTTTGTTTTAGTTACGCATAAAGCTACACAATGGGCTATCTGTGCTCTGCCCACCACGGGT
Source organism: Limulus polyphemus (assembly GCF_000517525.1). Taxonomy (NCBI): domain Eukaryota; kingdom Metazoa; phylum Arthropoda; class Merostomata; order Xiphosura; family Limulidae; genus Limulus; species Limulus polyphemus. Next base: position 950,019 of record NW_013665652.1, on the reverse strand, counting down.
ATCGAAACCCGGTTTCTAGTGTTGTAAGTCCGTATACATACCGCTGTGCCACTGGGGGAGCTTTTTTTGTATTGTTAAATAATAATTATCATGGTATATATATATCGCATCATACAAGAGTGTTAGGTATTTTGTTTGTTTGTAATTAAGCACAAAGCTACACAATGGATTATCTGTGCTCTGCCCACCACGGGTATCGAAACCCGGATTCTAGCGTTGTAAGTCCGCAGACATACCGCTGTGCTACTGGGGGGCAGATGTTGGTAGTAAATGGGAACACAAAACCTGGAATTAAATGACCATTTGTGTGTGAGTATGTATTTGGCGTACTCGTTTTCTTTTCAGTTAAGTTAGCACAAAATTACAATGGCTCTTCTCTCTATTACAGGTTTTTAATTCAAACAACAATTGTAATTTTGCATGAACTTGATCATAATAACATTTGTGAGGTCCTTAAACGATTTCTTTATACCACTTTTTTTTGGTATTTACTGTTTATCCAGTACGAAAGTGTTCTTGACAAAAATTACGTTTACATGTTTGTTATGTAATATGAGGCCGTTTTGGATGATTATTTTATTTCCTATTCCATTCAGTAATATTTTGTGTGGGCTTAATGCTGAAATTTAAGAAAATAAAATAAATGAATATAATCACAGTTAATTCGTGTTTATTTCAAAATAAAGCTTTTAAATACAGTTTTTTTTATATATAGCTTTTGCTATCTCTAGCTCTGTGGGGGAATTTAAACTAACAGGGTTGCTTATAATTTGGACAACATTTCTCCATTTTGGATTATAGTTAATGTCAATTAATTCATCAGTTTGTTTAAGTACGTGCTAATATTCTTCACAAACTTGCTATAGTTTATGAAGTTAATAAATTAAAATTAAGTAAGATTATTGACCAAAATAAAAATATGTATGAAGGTTTAATTAATTAAGTAGTACGAATTATAAATTAATAATATTTAGAAATATATTCGCACGAAAAACATACGAGACAGTTATTATTGAAAAACACTGAAGAAATTAATATTAATATATACGTTTTAGGTTTAAGCTTAATGTATACAAAGATGCAAAACACTCCGACCATAAACAAGATTTGAAATATGAAACGTTCACTTTGAAATGATAAATTTTATAATAGCTACTACAGTATAAGGGACATATTTTCTAAGAAAAAAAAAGGACCAGCGTTAGAATCAAAAGCATATCTATTAAAATTGACATTTTAGCTTTCGTTTTAGCCAGAAGTCATATGTCTACCTTAGCAAATATATATATATATATATATATAATGATGTTCAAAACAAAACAACTGTGTGTTCCAAATCCTTAATTTATTTTTGGATGTATTAGATAGAATTA
>NW_013665652.1:933491-947692 GCF_000517525.1 Limulus polyphemus | reverse complement strand
CCCTACACATATATATATATATATATATATATATATTAAAATATCTCACCTATTGCATTCTGGAAATTGTAAATTTAAAATGTTATTACAAAATTTTGGAAAATAAACTATAGCATTAGAAATTCGGAAGATAAAAGCGTAACTCAAAATAGTATCCAGTGTTCTCAGTGAAAAAATCAAAATATTATGGTTCATACTTTTTATGTCTAACGTAAGGTAGTTAGTAAAAAGACGAGTCCTAATCATCTTATGTGTTTGTTATAAAAATACCAGTTATGCAAATCGCTAACAATAATAATGAATTAACTATTAATTTTTGTTTTTTGAAATGTGTACCTCTCTATCATGAGAACACGCTGAGCATAAATGTACAGTAAGACATCATATCAATATGCAACTTCTCTTGAGCACGTTATTTTATGAGAAGAATTTACATAGCAGAAACCAACATGTAAAAGTACTACCAGATATGATGATGGAAAACTTTAAAAAAAAACAGAATGTAAGAATAATAGTAAATCAAACATTGACGAAAAACGTAGCTGAAAAAAAACAAAGACACTAAAATGTATATGTCTTGAGAAAACCAATATTAATCGTGTTGTGAAAGATAATTGCAAGCATAGAAATGTTGCTAAAGAGTATTAGCCTTAGTCTGTGACGCGTAAATAATCACATTAATTCCCCAATAAATGAGCTATTTAATATATTAGTTGGTTTGAAAACAGTTAAGGAACAACTATAACAAATCATAACATAAACATAAACCAGTATGATTAATACGAATCAAAGGAAAACTAAAACAAATGTATCTGTATGTTGTATAACTAGGGAATAAGAGCTACTGTGACAGTTTAGGTATTTCTAACTAAACAATTTCATATTGTTTAATCAAAAAGAGTTGACAGTTTCTTTGAATCCAAAATTTGCTTTGATAATAATAGTATTTTATAAAAACCAAATTTTATGTAAACAAATATTATGTATAATTTCAAATTTAAATAAAAAGAACACAAATAGAGATACAGCTCTAATACTACATCTGTAGTTTTATAGTATGTACTCCTCAAATTTGTGAAGTTTCTACTTTAACTACAGTAATAAGATTCACTTTGATTTTATGAAAATATTTATGTTGTGTTGGATTTCATTATTAGACAAATTAATATAATGAAGGTGAAAAGTGTTTTGATTTCACGAATTTCAAATAAGTAGTTGCCAGTTTTAAGAAAAACGTAACCAATATATATATATTCAGAAATGTTCAACAGAAACGCAAATAATCGTAATACATGCGCAATGTTTTCAGCAAGTGGACAGTGAATCTCAAGGAAATATGACATAATTTAACTGTATAGAATGGCGTCAAAAATACCTTTAGTTTTCACCTGTATTGAATTTAATTTTGATGTTTGACATAATAGTTGTTCTCATAACAATTAATGATGAATTAAGATATATTAATCCTAGGTTGGACATTTAAGCAATGTGTGCTTTACTTAACTACAAATAAGTATAACTTATAAATAACTGAAGTTACTTTACGTAAGTATATCTGGTTTATCAATATATCCAAAACCTACAGAAAAACGTCACTATTAAAAGAAATGTAGTTCCTAGTTCATTTAGTTAGTCTTTTTATAAATACGATTTGCCGAGTGAAATATATATTTTGTTATGTATAGAGGTCCATCTTTGGAATGAGATTAGATAACTAATCAAGGAACGGAAATGAAACAAGAACCTTATATTTTCTAAACTAAAATTACACAAGATAACTTTCTCCACACATTGTATTTTTCTTGTGTGGCGGTTATTAAAGTTTTTATTTTTTACACTCAGTTAAAAAGCTACTTTCTGAATCCATTCTTTGTTAGAATTTTGGAAACAAACATTATGAAATGAATAGTGCAGTATTGTAATATTTAAACATTTGTGCATTTCGTTTTTTCCACTAAATCGTTAGTTTGCATTAAATTTATAATCATACATATACTAAGCAGTTATTATATAGCAGCACGGAATATTTCTAATTAATATTAAAATTAAAGGTATAAATTTAAAATTTTTTGTATTTAAGAATTGTGATATTTTTCGTCATTTCCGACTTATTAATAAAAGAAATCAAGTAGAAACGCAAACTAAGAAACATGCGGCAAAGTAATTATTAAAACGTTTACTAATTTTAGTGGCACGTATAGCTTTCAGGTTTAATTTATTTAATTGAACGTGTAGAGTACTTGAGTATCTGTTTGTTTGTTGTGAATTTAGCGCAAAGCTACACCAGAACTATCTGCGATAGCCATCCCTAATTTAGCAGTGTAAGACTAAAGGAAAGACAGTTAGTCATCACCACCTACCGCCATCTGTTGGGCTACTCTTTTACCAACAAATAGTGAAATTGACCGTCACATATAACGCCCCACGGCTGAAAGGGCGAGCATGTTTGGTGTGACGGAGATTCGAACCCGTGACCCTCAGATTACAAGTCAAGCGCTCTAACCACAATCTTAGTAACAGAATGTGAAATTATCAAAGATTATTTATTATTAAAGTTTATTTTTATTTCATCTCTTTGCCCACCCTGTTTAGTTATTCTAATTAATTTTATTTCATTTTTAATTGTGGTTGCTTGCATAGTTCAGTTATTATTGCTTCTGTCTGACCCTTCTTAAGTTATTAAGCCTACATTCATTCATTTAATGTACGCAACTAGCATCAGTTTTGAATCTTTTCTGCAAAATATCCAGTTGTTACAAAATCTAACAGTAGAATATCCTCTAATAACTTAAAACAGTAGGTGATAGACAATAAAACATTATTACGTCGTTAGCCTTTGATACAGTGTCGTCTTTACGAGTTTTGTGATAGTCAATATCTGATTTTTCAACTTATTCCCTCGAACCCACAAATAAATTTTATTGTTTGTTTCTTTGTAATTAAGCACAAAGCTATACAATGGTCTATCTATGCTCTGCCCACCACGGGTATCAAAACCCGGTTTCTAACGTTGTAAGTCCGCAGACATACCGCTGTGCCACTGGGGGACATAAATTTTATTCAGTCAATTCATACGTGTATCATTTGTTTATGAATATTTGAAACCGAAATATATATATATATATATATATATGTGTGTGTGTTTGTATTTAAATATTTAAGATCTTACATAGCCTGGTAGATAGGGCACCCGACTCGCAATCTATGAGTTGCGGGTTCAAATCACATCGCCGAACATGTTTGCTCATTCAGCCGTGTGAGCGTTATAATGTGACAGTAAACCCAACTCTACAATTAGGGAACCCCAAGAGTTGGCGTTGGGTGATGTTGACCAGTTACCTTCTCTCTAGACTATCACTTCTTAATAACGAAGAGCTGGCGCAGACAGTCCCTCATGCAGCTTTGTGCAAAATTCCGCAAACAAAGAAAAACAATAACAAAAGTTAAAAATATTGTGTATGTGGTGTATGAAATGTAAGCTATACGTGTAACAAATTCTGTAATTTACGTTGTTGTTTTGTAATTATTATACTTGTGTTCTTAAAATACCTGCTTATTAATAAATCAGTTTTAGAATAATAATTTATTTATGTATGCGAGAAATGATTTATTGTAACTTATTCTTGACCAAGATTTTTTTTTTTGCATAAAACAGTTTTTACTAAGATGCTTGTTTAAGTTGTGAGTAATTCAGAAAGTTTTCAATAAGTTGTTTAAATAGATGTTAGATTACTTAAAGATTTACATATTTAGATTGTTTAATCTATTCATAATTTTGCAATACCATTTATAAAAGTCCTCCTGTTGGTCAGTGTTAACTTTACGGACTTTACGCAGGTAGTTTATTGTGTCAACTTTGCGCTAAAAAAACAAAGAACTCTTTGTTAACGCCCTCATTACTTCAATAAAATATATTGCAGCACCATCTATCGACATAAGGATTAAATATATATTGGTTATACTTTCTCTGAAGATGCAACATTTTCAAAATTCCATAACTTTCGTAAACATAGCTTTGACCCCATTTAAAAAGTTGTTTATTATGAAATGGCGTAAGAAATACTCTCAATATTGTTATGAAATTCTAATCAATTTAAAAGCTTACAATTTATTCCCTCTTATGATAAGTATATTATAGTTTTATGTAAAGAAAGGTTACAGAGGGAGCGACAGTCAGAAATTCGGAACTAATACCTGAAGTTTGTTCTTGATTTCCGGTCCAAGTTGAGTAAAACAGCTCGAGAGAGTAATGGAATCTGTCTATTTTTTTTTATTAAACAACCTAGTACTTGTAATATCAAAATATTAGAATTAAATCTATGAAAATACAATTAAATATTTTTTAAATAACTTTGCGCAGGCAATGTTATTTTCAGATTACCATCTTAGCATTCCTGAGAGCATAAACAAAAAGAAACTACTATTTAATTATCATTAAAAGTTGAATATCTTTTCCGTTCGCGCAGCATGTAAGGGTTTCGTTACATCAAATCAATGGATTTTGTATCGGTTATTAATTTAAACTTATTATACTATTTTCAGAGGGGAAAGATTATCCATAAATAACGTCAAATGAATACATTTTCACTACAGTTCCTATGCATTTGAAATTAGCAAAGTCACTGAATTTGAATTGTTTCTATTGACATTTATATTGAAAACAAAATTATTGTTTACATACAGTAAGTTCAATATTGTAAAGAGATCGATAGTGATTGAATTTTTAAAATCAACAGTTGTTGAAAAGGAAGCGGTTTTTATGCTTTTTTCAGTTAGTATTACTTTTAAAATCGTTAAACCTTTTTTTAAATAAGTAAACAGATTTGGCCATCACTGAGAATTTGTCTTAGTTTTAGTGAATGTAATTATGCTATATATATATATATACAATACATATATTAAAATTGTTCATTACAAAAGAACCTGGAGTTTCGCTTTTGGAAGATTCGTCTTAATTTATACGTAATGCATAGTAAACATTTTACGAATATTTTTCAAATCACCCTAAAAACAATGCTTATTCATAAAACAAAGATATACATCAGCGGTATTGTAGCATAATTCAATATATAATTTGTAGAATTTCTGTAAATATCTTAACATGTTAAAGACCTTTAAACAGGAAATAATTATAACTGATATGCCAAGTTTTGGTTTGCGAGAACCGTCCATTTGTGCATGTTTTCATTAAATATATGTGCATATGGCAAAAATAGAAGGAATTATTCAAGAATAAAATCATATGTATCATCTTCTTATCATGAAGACGTTTTTTCTTACTTAAAAGCGTATTTATAACAATGTATAATCAACTGAAATAATACGTATGTTTTTTCTGAGATTAAATGTGTTCCGGTTGTGCTTCTGGTCTATTCTCCATTGTAAGTACCTTGTTTATCCATTATAATCTACATTGTAGACTCTTTCGATTATTTGTCTACCGGGAACTTCTATTAACTGAAATATTGTCATTTTAATTATGGCCTAAAAATGTTAAAAAATAACAAACATTTACCTCATTTGTACCGCTGAATAAAGGTTCTCCAGTATGCATCTCTACAAGAATACAGCCTAGACTCCAAATATCAATGGCCATGTCATAAGAAATTCCAAGAAGAACTTCTGGGGATCGGTAAAACCTACTCTGAATATATTGGTAGATCTGGACGGAAGAAAACAGTGTAATTTGTAATTTAAAACGTCTATTCATAATTACTACACTAATATAAAATATGAGTACAAACCTGTGCATGTAATGGACATAGATCAAATGTACAACTTTACATATTTCATATAAGTCATGATCTAGTACTATTAAAATGAACTTCCAGTGTAATTTCTCGCAACTATAAATATGAACAAATAAGTTCTAGTTTTGAAGTGTTCGTAGCAAATTTGATGTTAAATAACACTTTCGATTCACTTAATATTATTTATGAAATGTTTTAGGTCCTTCAATTCGTATCGACTTATCTTGAATTTAATCAACTGAATATTTTAATGTGGTGGAAAAAGAAGCGATGCCTTTTTTTCATATCTTACAATAATTTATTACGTGAAACAGAAGAAATTTTTATGTTACTTTACGACCTGGATCCCTAAATAATTACTAACCATCAGTTATTTACAACTTTTTTCATACATAGATGAAGATATTCCAATACCAGAATGCGTAAAATCCTTTTGACAAAACCCATAAAATGTAATTCAAAGACAAATAGTTCAAGCTTGTGTAGGATATGTTTGTGGCAATGTTAGTATACTCTGTTTCTTTCCTTTCGTGAAAATACTATTTGAATAAGTTTAATAGTTACATGTTACAAGTTGTCGAGTGGTTTATAAAGTATTTAGATGGTAAAAGCCACAGACTTAACCACATTTTCTTGAATATGAATTTTGTGCTTTAAATAAAAAGTTTTCTTTTTAAATGTTGTTATAAAAGCGAATCTACTTACTCTTCAAACGGAATGTTTAGAAAGTTAAATAAAGTACGTTTCTAAGTTATTCTGGTTAGTTCAGGTTTTGTTTGAAAATATTTAAAAGTAACCCCTGAATTAATGAAACAGTATAGTGTTTCAAGTTGTTTTTAGCGAGTTATGCAATCGGACTGACTTATCTTTAAGTAAGTGATTTTTATTTAGTTGTTTTCTTTAGCTACATTAGGTGTATTTAGAAACGTGAATGTGTTACATCAAGTTAAGTATTTTTAATGACAAGGAAGAAGTAGTCCTTTGATACATTTTGTAATTGATTTTTAATAACTGCAGAGCGAGTGACTGTATACTCTTCGAAATGTTGTAATTACAGTAAAAATCCATCAAGTTTTATTTGTTCAAAAGGCCTGTCATCAATCAGTCTTGAAATAAATTACGTAAGAATGAATGTATTTAAAATATTTAATATATGCCTTCGTGATTTTGAAAAATACCTAATGAAAAACACGTGTATTTTGCTTTGTAAAAAGTATAAAAAAACGATTTAAAGTAAACATAGTACTACTTTTTATAGTTTATTTTACTAGTAAAAAGCATTATTGTGAAAAGTGTATTAAAAAAAAAGGTTAAGGCTTCTTGGAATCAGATACTGAATGCGTACCACTGATCTATTATGTTGAACTGGACTGCACAGTAGCTAGTGTCACTATATTTGCCCTTGATGTCAAACGATAGCCGTATTGTTGATCCTTAAATTGTTGAATTAACAATGTAAAATGAAAGAGAGCAATAACTGACAATATTGTATTGGTCTAAATTGTTTTTATTGTGATCTGCTGTATTATTGATAATAATTGTAAAAACTTGTACAAATACATCGTAAAATAAGATGTACAGTTAAAACGGAATCCAAGTATTAATACTGAAATAGCACCAGACTATTAAGTACTGTAGTTATTTCGAAACCATATATAATTACATAAACAGGTTGATAACGTACATCTACTATTAAATTAGGTTAAATTACACTACAGAATTTGTATATGCGCTTTTTTTTACATTTCATATCACAAATTATAAATAATATTGGTTGATAAATGTTTGAAAGTTTGTAAAAAAGTACACTATACACTTTGGGTTTTGTACAAATATTTTTATATTTAATACAGACTTAAACTACTGATGTTTAAGTAAAATTAATTTTGAAACATTTTTACCTGCATCTTTTGCGGATTGTTGCTTAGAAAGGTGACGCATTAATATTTTTTAATCACTTAATCAAACTGTAAACATGGTTGTCTTTTAGAGTACAATCAAACATTTGTCCATTAAAACCAGAGGAAACTCCATTCTAAACCATTTCTTTCAAAACAGCAATATGTACTTTAAGGTTAGTTGTACTTGCTTGAGGAAGTTCGCCATCTATTGATTTCAGAAGTCTCTCAAAATGATTTTCTATTGCCTGACATACTTTGATTACACATGCTGATGTCTTTACCACATCATCTCAATTTTTTCTTTGTTGTAGAATTAACCTCCAAACAGTCTCCAAAACATATTTTTTCTTGCTTAATTTCGACTACATAGCCAAACTTATCCTTCATCTGCTTCCTTATAGGGAGAAAAAGATGTACAATTTGATGCATTTTCGTAATCACAAAGAACCTATATAGGGTCACGTACTTCAAGATCATACCTGTGTAATACACATACGTCTAACACAACTGCAGGACCACTAGGAAGTGTCATGTGATCTTTTGAGTCATATTAAATTTATGTTTCATCCTAGGCTCTTTCCTGCTGCTTTTACTTCACGACATATGAGCAATCATTTATATGTAGCTGCGAACTGTCGAACAGTAGGGTTGTTATTGCAACAGGAAGATGATCTAACAGCAACAAATAAAGAAATCAAAGTTATCCTGGTTTAATTTATATGTCAAAAAATATTTCATGGAAGCTGAAGATGATGATATAAGTGCTTCACAGAGTTTATCGTAGTTAGGAACACAATAAATGGTGTTTTACGTTGAGTAGCATACGTTCTTTTACCGATGACGGCTGTTCTTTTTCTTTCTACTAGAAAAATTCTCCAAGATAACTTGCTGGAACTTCCTATTAGAATATTAGAATTTTTACCTAATGGAATCCTGGAGTTGAACAAAACAAAAACATCTATCAAATATTCTTAATAATTTAACCTGAACTCAGTTCCTATAAATTTAGAATAGTTCAAGCCTATGTTACAAAGTTCTATGGCATCTGCCACACTTGAACGTAGAGTTTGTACTATAACTTTAACTTTCTTTTTTCTTTTTTGCTCCTGCCGTTGAATGTGCATTGTGCGTAATTTATTTCCTAAGTATAAGCCGTCTTGTTCTTGCACTTTGTGCAAATCAGTAATGATCTGCATTCAATATATTCACCATCTGCTCTTTTTAAAATTTTCTCAGGTGCAAAAGTGTTTTGAATAAGCCTTGGTATGTAACATATATGAAGTATGACATACATTTTGCATTTTTCATTTCTAGGGTGGAAAATCCATTTCTGTAATCGTTCTGACGACACATTGATATTCAGTTTTTTCAACATGGAGAAGTAGCAACTTGGACCATCAAAAACAAGTGTCACGGTTATAATCTCAACATCAGACAGTTCTTTTAGGCATATTCTCACCAAGTGTGCTTGTTCTTGTATTATCATGCCATTACTAAGGAACTAACCAATAGATACCTTTCAGTTTCTGTTTAGAGTATCAATCATGAACACCAATCATAGATGGCAAGAGAAGTTGTACCGTATTCTGTGGCTGTGCCAATACCATCATGGCCAAAAATCTCCTTTACGTCCCATTCAATATGTTTTCCTAAAGCCATTTCATCTGGCATTAAAACAACTTTAGTGGTTCCTTCTTTTGCTTTTTTTTTTCTCAATATTTGTAACGCATTAAATGCTTACTGTATAAAGCCTGCTCCTCTTTTAGCGTTTTGATACCACTTTCGGATAACAGATAAATGTGTAGAGTAAGACTAAAAGTGCGTTTTACAAAATTATAGGCTTTGGTGGAGAAAAACTGTCAAAACCCCAAAAGTGTAGGAGATGTTTTGAAGTCGTTTTGCAATGCCCTTTTAAAGATTCCTAAATGGGTATCAGAAAAGATGCTGTTCAGCATAGTAAAACCATTAATGGATACAATTTTTTTTTTTTTTTGAGAACTTGCACAATCACTTTTAATGAAATTGCAATTTGTTTCAAACGCCTATTCATTTAATTTCTTCCTAGCCGTGCAGGACTATCACCCACGTAGTAGCTTGGATCTAACAGTGGATGATCTACAGCATAGCCTTGTACTGATGTTGTACTAGAGGTAACTGGATCTGGAGTTATATTGTATGGTGTGTTTGAATTGATGTACTTTCGTACCGATATCCTTGTTTTGGCAAATTGCAAATAAATTACAACGTACAATAGAGTCAATAATTTACTAAACCCATTTATATTTTTCCCCTTTTAATAAATATGTTATTACATAGAAAACGTATTTCTTATTAAATATTAACTTCTACAGAAATGGTAACATGCCACTAGAGAAGAAACGTATGGCTTGTATAGACAGACATAGCAATGAGCACCATCGTTTTGGCTTAGATATGGAAATTAGTATTCCTAAATAGCAATGGTATCAAAAGTGCCTACTAAGTTTCAAATTCATATTCTCACTGATTTCTCAGAGATGTTTTGTTCCTGATCAGATGCAGTAAAACTTACTATGAGCATTTAATTTCAAGTATACTAAGAACTTTTTATTGATTAATTCCTTGATAGTACTATAAGTACTATAAATGTGTGATATCAATTTGTCTAGCAAAAGGCTTTAACAACTGAAAATAACTAGACAGCTGAACATCAACTGAAGTTTTCTTAGAATAGCGCACTCCTGAGCCATAACGATAATATATATTTTGTAGGTGCTCAGGAAATTACAATACAATAGGCAAAGTATTATCTCCCAGATGAAAATGTCGACCTGTTCTATGAAAACATTATTTTTCAGATTGTTCAGAGCACAACCTGGTGGCTTTCGTTCGATAATTATTGTTTCTCCGAATATTAAGTAGTCATTTTTAACAGTTCAATTCATGTTCATGGAGCGCTGTTTGGAATTTGGAAATGCATAAATCAATTCAGTTGAAAGTAGCATATTATAATAAAACTAGAAGAAAGCTCCAAGCTTAAAACGAAAGTTGTATGTGCTCAAAAGTTAAAGTTAGTGTCAGTTAAGTAATATTCCTACCATTAGGCCTTAAAGTACTATATCTAACAATATAATATGTTGCCAGTGGCAAATAAATTCAAATGAAGTTATTTATTTGGGGGAAGACATGAATTTATCAGTACAACGACACAATTCCAGCTCTTGGTCTATTGTTACAATTCCGTGCAACACACTCATTGGTCTTTTTACATTAGATACAGGCTAAAACTAGAAAAACTCTAAGCTACTTCTTAGCAACTGAAAGTATGAGAAGGTACCAACAAGATGGCCTTTTTATAATATCCGATGGCTTCACGTGAAAGGGCCAATGCCCACTTTCTTTAATTTTCCTGAAATCTGATGATTATATATCGAGAGTAACGTCATTCGAACTTCGCGAAATTTCAAATCGTAAAAAAGAAAGGACAGGCTGCACTATCAGTAACACCTAGTTATGAGTCTCCACCTGACCTTCGCAACCCTTACCAATTCATCCACGACAGTTGATTAGATAATGTAAACATGCAGATCCACCTATGTGGTATTTCAAGTATACTGAATCGTTTCTGAATCAAACAATTGTTTACTTTTCCTGCGAAACAAGCTATACGTTCCATGTAGAGTTCGTCCAGTAGTGTTTATGCCATATAAGCATTAATATCTAATAAAAATCGCTTATATTCCTAAATAAGAAAGCATATAAACATGTATTTTGTATCACACTGCTTAGACATATTTAGACTACTGAACATACTTTAACATACCCTATAGTGCCGTTGTACCCAAGGGGGATGGGGCGCAAATATGACTATAGGATCGTATAAATTATACCCGAAAGTACACATCTAAAAATAAAGAAGTTTTAGAACTACCGTACAACTATTACTATTATTAAGTAAGTAATATAGTAACAACAATTAACATGGAGAAATGACATGTACAGTATATACACAAATAGGTTAGTGCATCAGCGTGAAGGTTGCAAAAGGAACAAATAGAAGCTAGTTTCACGCTGAAAGTAAATAAACAGAGAGACTACATACCCGATATTTTGTGTATTTCTCTCTCATTTTTTGTCTTACTTTTCAGCGTGGAATTAACCTCTCATATAAACAAATACATTTATATTCGAACAATTTCGTATACTCTAGGCATAGGAAATCGAAAATTATTTTATTGGTAGTAGCTTTTGGGTGTCCTAAAACACTGTACCTCTCTAGCATAGGAAATTTAATATTATTTTATTGGTAGTAGCTTTGCCTGTCCCAAGACATTGCACCTCTCTGTTTGCTGACAATAATTTGAAACATGTAAAATACGAGCAAGGTAGTTGTCCTTCAAACCACTGATTGTTTTGCCTTATTTTATAAGTGGAACCTAGTTTACAGGTGACACTAATCAGTCATCCCTAAACCTTTTTTCATTAATATTTAATTCCCCCGCGTACCTAATTAAACAATCATTGACTTTATTGTTTTAGCTTTGTACCTTTGCTGTTTTTATCGATAGCTCAGGAAGAGATTTGATTAGATTGATTTAGCATAAAATAGCCATTTATGCTGTTTGCAAATCACAAGTGCAACGTTTAAAATTATAAGATTGATAGAAGCATTAAAAACCCTGTCAGCAATATCCCTCTCATATATGTATTAAATACGTTAAACCGGGAGTTCCAATTGTCATATTATAAACCAAAGATCCGGAAATGTAGTCCGTAGTGACGGCTACACTCCATGCAAAAAGCAACGTGACTGTTGACTGAATGACCAAGATATCATGTGATTTGTTTGATACGTCTGTCAGCTTGTTAATTTTTGGATTTGGACATAAGTTTGCATTTATTAGTTTGTCCAAAACATGGTTAAGTATGTGTTACAAATAGGAAAAAAAAATCTCATGTTTCATCGAGTGACGGCTCAGAAGTAAGCAAACAGAAGAAATCGTTAAATGATAATGATGCTTCTGTCGGTAAACTGAACACCAAAAAACTAAAGTGCTTAAGAACTAGGAGGATTATGTAAGATTTGGTTTCACTTACAGTGTTGTTAATAACGAGGAACAACCGCAGTGCATTAAGACAGCATGAAGCCAAATAAACGTATAAGGCATTTGTAAACCAAATACCCTAAGCATGTTAAAAACCATCGAATTTGATTGAAAAGTGGGTCACTGTTCCATCAAAAGTCTTGTATTCTTCTTTAGAAGCATCTTATTGGGTGAAACATGAAGCAGCAAAATATAGAAGAGACAGTAGTTTTTTCTGCTGCCAGGAAAATGTGTGAGATCATTCATGGAGAAAGGTATGGTAAGGTCCTAAAGTCCATCATTTTATCACTTGACAGTGTCGTAAAGCGTATATATGTGATCTCTGCTGATATAAAACTGCAATTGATAATATGCATTCTGAATTATTTGCATATCTTCGTCATACAACTTGACGAAACCACAGATTTTGCAAATTTAATTCAACTTTTGGTATTTGTACGATGCTGTTACGAAGAGAAAGTAAGCATAAAGTTATATTTGGTGTACTAAGGAGAAACCACCTTCTCTCTTGTTGATGAGTTCCACCACAAACAATCTATCTTCAATTTGTTGTGTTGGGGTAGGCAGTCATGGGGCAGCTATATCTAAGGGAGGCAAGAAAAAATTCAGAGCCAAAGTAAGTGCTTTTGGTGCAGGTGTAACATTTAAACATTGCATCATACACAGGGAAGCACTAAATACACAGAAATTGCAGCCCGAAGCTAATAAAGTGCTACCAGATGTTGTGGATATTGTAAACTTTGTGAAATCAAGAGCTTTGAACAGCGTATGACAAGCTCCTGTCACATACAGCGGTGCTCTTGTTGTCTAGTGAGAAGGCGCTCAGACATATTGTTCAGGTGAAAGACGAATTTCGTATTTTTTTGTTAGACTACGACTTCACACTAGCAGCACATTTTATGAATAAAAAGCAGCCTTTAGTACTATGCTACATGACTGGCATGTTCGGTAAGCTCAAACATCTTAACTTGTCTCTGCAAGATCGGAATAGCGAAGTTTCACAGCTGAGTAAAATAGTGCCTGCATTTCGAAAAACACTATGGAAAAACCAGTTTGAGAACTAAAACCATAAAATATTTACCTCGGTGGATTTTTAGAAGAAAATAAGTTAAACCATAATCTTATTCGTGACGTTGTTTCTATTCGTCTAGAAAAAACTTTAGTATCAGTTTGGAAATCAACCGGAGAATAGGATTGGATCAGGAATCCATTTAATAACAGCGTGATTTCTCATTTACCAATGTCAACTCAACTCAAGAAAAAGTCATAGAACTATCCAGTGATAAAATTTCAGGCAGAATTCGTGTCAAAACCTCTTGCGAATTTCTTGATGCTTGTTCACAGATAACACCCTAGCCTGTCAAGAAAAGAGATGGACGTGTTTTTGACTTTCATTTAAACATACCTGTGTGGGTCAGCGTTTTTTTGCCCTGACAGCAATCAAAACAAAACAGTGATTTCGTCTG
>NW_013665652.1:919552-932744 GCF_000517525.1 Limulus polyphemus | reverse complement strand
GCTTGAACCAAGTAGAAAGTAGTACATGCCTTACAAAATATTTCTTTATATTTTGTTATCGCCAATAAATAAATATATTATTATGAATTGGAAATATCAATAATATAATCGTACTTACCCTGTGTCCTAATTGACAGGAACTACCAAAATCAACAATTTTAATAGCACTGCGTTTGGGGTTACAGAGAAGAATATTTTCTGGTTTGAGGTCACAATGAATGACACAGAGGTCAGGAGAGGACAAGAAAGCCAAAGCCATGCACATCTGTTGAGCAAATTTTCTGGTCAGATTTAAAGAAACTCCACGAAAGCTTGTATTTCTGAGTAGATCATACAGGTTGTAGGAAAGAAGTTCAAACACCAGACATAAGTGGTTCCGCCATAAGAAGTGGCTTTTAAGTTTAACTACAACCAAAGAAGAAGTTATAAGAATCAAATAATAGTTCTTGAAACAACATAGACAAAAACTGACACACACACACATATATATTTATTCTTCACTTAGTATAATATTAGTAACACGGTAAAGAAATTATTAGTGTTTGTTAGTTTTTACTATGGAGCAAACCCACGTTGTGCTATGTGATGCGTCCACCCCCCGGATTTCAGCGTTGTAAATCCATAGGCTTATCGCTGTCCAACCGAAGAGAGAGAGAGATGTAAAAAACATTAAGTTCATACCTTAAGAAGTGACATTGACTCTCTGTTACTAATTTCAGTTTGCTTAATCACAACGAAATATGTGAGGAATGTATTATTTCTTATTCTACTAAACTGAACAAGTGTTCCAGATCCATAGTTTATTTAATAATTGCACACGGAAATTATTTCTGGTTCAGTAGAAAAGGAAAATTTTGATGATCCGGTGACTTAAGGTGCAAAACAAATTTGCCTAACTCTGATTGGATTTACAAGAGGCGTAATCAGACATCAATTAAAGATAGTTTCAAATACTTGCTAAGTCAAGCTCAGTGAAAAATTAAAGAATACAGTATCACAGCTATATATTTTCTTGTCCTACTTTATAAAAAATAACACAGATAGCAAAGGATGTTAATATAAATAAATAATTAAATGTCTGTTAGGAAAACGAAGTATTATGAAGCGTTAATAAGTAATACATTTTTAGCTCCAAACTAACCACAAAAGAAAATAATATAACATAATTAGCTGCACAAACAATGAAAGAGTTGTCAGCTCATATGCATTGTAAAATAAATTAATGTTAGTTTGTTGAATGTCATGACATACAACTTATGCTTGCATCAGAACGATAATAATCATACTTACTCTGTATCAGTCATAGCGAGTTGTTATAACATTAAATATAATTTTCTTAATGCACATAGTTACAATACGAAATAAATTTAAAATGTTCATTAACAGGTTGCGTAACATAACTAGCGAGGTCATTCTGGAAACCGCAAGTCTTTGTCTATATAGCATTGATCCATGAAGGTGAATGGCACGTAATAAACATTATCTGTATCCTGCCAAAGTCAATATCATTGATGTATTTTGTTATTATTTGTGTTGTTATCAACAAGTAGATTTACAGAAATACTTTTTTTGTGCAATTACTCTTTCTTTAAAAACAAAACAAAATTCTGTTCTGCAAACAACCACTGGAAAAAAAAAACATTTCATTCACAACTTTGGAATAATAATAGTCAAAACAATAACCTGATATACTCTCGACGCTAATCCATTTTGTGAATAAGAGAAGCAAAATGTTTTAGTTTTCTTTTAACGATTAATAAAGTTTGCAAGCATGCATTAATTGTTTAATTTAACTTTGAAGGATTTGTTATGTTTGTTGTTAAGCGCAAAATTACGCCATAGGCTATCTGTGCTGTGACCACCACGGGTATCGAAATCTGATTTTTAGCGTTATAAGTCCACGGATTTGACGCTGAGCCACTGCATGGGGTGGGGAGCTTTTGAAGAAAAACTTGTTAGCTTTATAGTAAAAATATTAAGATAACTATATATATATATATATATTTTTTTTCATGCGTAAGATACTAGATTCACATTATTTTCTATTCAATAATATATATACATATATCAAGACACACGGTAGCGTGTCGTGCGGCCAAAACAACCTGCAGGACACAATGTGTTGTTATTGACAGGAGCGATATTCCAACATCTGTATCTCGGACTGTTGTAATCCAAACTATCACATATTTTCAGTGAATATCTCTATTTGAACCTTACTTCACATACCAAATTTTATGGCAATCCATTAAGAAATAAACGAAATATAAAATCCCCAATTTTTATAGAATTTTTTTCCTTTTGTTTCCTTTCTTAGAACCGAAAGTACGGAAAATGTATTTGATAGAAAAACATACTTAAGTTTTATGGATCTTTTTTTCAAGTTTAGTACAATGATATATCTTTACAACTTACAATTAGGTGACAAATTTGGTCTAGATATAAGCCATATGTGCAAAGTTATTCAACAAAAATTGCTCAAATTTGACTAAAATGTTTGCGTACGCCTATGTAAAAAAGTCACGTGAGCTATAGGTCTGAAATTTTTACTACAGCTTCACCTAAGAGTAAAAATGGACCACTTTTAGTGTTTTTGTCATTCGGATTAAATACGGTTGCTTTAGAGCAGCAAAAATTATAGGGTGAAAGGATGTGCAGAGACATAAGTATGGATTAGGCCAAGAAAACTAGATTAGCAGCTTCTAGATCAAGTTTTCAAAAGAATCTTACGGGTAGACGGTTATTATTCATTATTCATTGCCCACTTTTAAGCGCAATTTTCCTAAGTTTTATGAAATTATTTTAATTAAAGAGCGTTTAGCGTCACATGATATTAGCTTAAGCAATTGGCGTAAATAAAGATGCTTGATACGGCTGTTCCGAATGCACGGGGGTGATGACAAGAAGCTATTAATCTAGATTCCATGGTGTTACTATAAAGGAAGTTATTAACTAATTTTAGAGAGGAAAACTACCATCACATATTTTAAATAATTTAGTTGGATCTGTAAAGTATAGATCTGTTCTGAATAATAAGGTTGCGATCCTAAAGCTAATGTTGGTTACTATCGAGTGTTACTTTCTTACTTGCTGTGATTTGTTGGTGTGTATTGACAAAATGTCATGATATCTAATCAAAACACCTTAGGTGTGAAAAAAAAGGTGTGGCCAAAAAGGATTGAGTATGCGACTTAAAGAAATAAAATCAAAATTGTCGGCCAAACTGGTAGTAAAACTTATATCACTGATAAGAATTTTACAGCAAATATTCATTCATTAGTAAGCTAGGCCGCGTATTTTGTTTTCCCCACCATCATTTTTGGCTGCGAATTTTGATTTCATTCCTTTAAGTCGCAAGCTGAATCTCTTTTTTTTTTGGCCGCACCTTTTTTTCACACCTAAAGTAGTTTTTGATTAAATACATATATATATATATATATATTGATGGATTACTGAAATAATTAAAACTTAGGTCTTCAATGAAGTAGTTCATCTACACGGTCAAGATACTAAGTTTTCAATAAAGATTGCGATTTTTTATTCCCATTTCTATCGGATGATAAGAATCTATAAAAATCAGTGGGCTAGCGAAAGTTTTAATCTGAGCTTATTTCAACCTCCTACTACACTTTCCGATCATTTCAAACGTGTAATCACTCTGATTCTGTATCTAAATGAATCAAATGACAAGACATGTGAAAACGTATATAAGATGATGTGCATCTCATAATTGTGCTTCATTGAATTGCTGTTTAGGAATAAAGAATAAGTGAGTAGTGGTATAAAGATGTGTGGCCAATTGCACGATTTATTGGCAGTAAACAACGAAAGAACTGGTTCTTATAACCGTATTATAAGCTACTTACCAATTTTTTCCTTTCCATCGGACAATAACCTCTCTTCCCTTCGTAATTGTTCATTAAATTTAAAAGTCTGACTTCAATGAGAGCTTGATTCAGGAATGGTTTCTTGTTTTTAATAATTTTTATGGCAACAAAGCAATGATCTTCAGAATCATAGGCTTTAACAACCTGTGAAATATAATTTAAAAAACTAGAATTTAAAGAAATATTCTACTAGTAATCTTAACGGGTGCAATGAGTTTCTAAACAATATAGAACGAAGAGAGAACATACATTTTATCACAAGACTAAAAACAAGCAAACAGTTTTTCAAGGCTTTGAATTACGATACATAACATTAAATATATCAGTAGGCGTTGAATATATATGCAACACTATTGTTATAATTTTATATCTTAAATAAAGACCTGAAAACATTTAAGTAATTTTTCTATGAATTATTAATATGATTTGGATGATTTATATTAAATCAAAGCTGGGTACTCGCAATCAAAATATCAATATTTCCAAAATACATCAAACAAATTGTAAAATCTTAACTTTATTAACGTGTCTCGCTCTTTGTGCAGATTAGCACACTATGTTTGGAAATTTTTTAAAGTTTAAAACTTACTTTTCTAATTCATCTGCAATAAAACATAAGGTTTGTTTGTCTTATAATTAAGCACAAAGCTACACAATGGGCTATCTATGCTCTGGCCACCACGGGTATCGAAACCCGGTTCCTAGCGTTGTAAGTCCGCAGACATACCGCTGTGCCACTGGAGGCCAAAACATAAGGACTCATCTCTGATTCTGAATCGGGAGTATTTCTGTTAGATATATATTTATCTCAAAAACAGTTCCTTTTATTAACTATGTTGAAAGCCAATTCAAAGTTTGTATTAAAATTTTGAAAAATAACATGTAGTAAATCAAATATATACATTTTGAATAGTTTCTCTTACAGCATATTTCAAGACTAATTCAGCGTATTATCATAAATTTACTAAATGAATAACTAATTAAGCAACGAAACAATCTCAGCTCATCATAACTAGAAAACACTTTTAAATTGGAAAATTATGAAAACAAGCTGTATTTTTCTAACAAATTTATATGATAAATTATTTAGTGTTATCTGAAAACAAATTACAAAAAAAGACATATAAGGAAACATTTCAAGTTTCACACAAATGAACAAAACATTAATATTATTATGTTAAATGTGAAACATTGAATATAAATTAGCAGCTTCACCTGTCCAAAGGACCCTTTTCCAATTAGTGAATCGATTTCGTAGCGATCCGTGAATTTCTCACCGATCTTGACAATATAGTCGTGATTCTCATCATCAAACCCATCGTTATATACTTTCCGTTCTTTCTTAGTATCAGTATCCTCTCCTTGGCCCTGCTGAGCTCTACGTTTCTTCTTTGCATAATATACCTTAAAAACAAAATTAGGTAATCATTCTGAAATCGGCAACGATCCAAATAGATGCATTTTAATTATTCTCTGTGATGAAAATTATTAATTATTTTTAGAATAAGGACAGGCAACAGGAAGTTTAAATTATCGTGCAAAAGAATTATTAAATCGATATCTAAACAGAGTTGCTTTGGATTCTGTGACCTGGCATCATCACACATTGAGAATATACTTGTAAAGAAATTCAGTAAAACTCTAAATTGTATTCTTGATGCAAAGATATGTACGGTATAATGTTATCATTTTCAGATAACATTTCTAAAATATTATATAAGTAAGACTATTGTCATATGACGTTTCAAAATTCTATACGAGCCAATATAGGAACCGTTTCATTTTTATCATTTTATTCTCAATATTTAATAATAAATGGATCCGTTTTTTTCTACCTGAAACTAGACCGCGTATGTTTTCTTTCACTTTAAACCTCTTCAACTGCATTGATTGGATGCAAAGGTAATCACGATGTAATAAACCATAAAAGTAACATTACTTCTGATCAGGTGTATGTTCATGCAGTTCAATCATATAGAGTAAAATGCCTGTTTAAGTTAAAGTTAAGACAGTATTTCGATACGATATTTCAATTAAAATGTTCATATAATAATAAACATCCAATGTAATCCAAATAACTAATTAAGTAATAAATTATGTGCTTAAAAACACTGAATTATCGACAGCGAACATAAATGACATTTGCTTTTCGAAAATACTCCTTTTCCTTTTTAAGTAGGCTAGGAACAACGTTTCCCCAAAATATAAACCTCTTTCATTCTCACATGGATACTCTTTTTTTTTTTTTACTCAACTTAAGGAAAAACTCATAATATAACAAATATAACAATCTTACATCATTGATATGTTTATAAGTTTTTATAAGATCAACACTGAGCTTGCGTAGAGGAGTGGTGCTGGGATCGCGACCTTTTGTTAGAACCGCGGGCTGCAACGTTGCTGCATCCTCTTCTGCAGATCCCTGAGACCCCGAACCCATTGCAACTAGTTGATCTTGGGTAACTAGTCGACCGTACATGGAGGCTACTGCCTGTGCTCCTTCTCCTTAAAAGACAAAAAGCTAATTACTAAAAGTCGAGGAGTCGACTTACATCATTAGATTTTGTTTCTAAAGAAGTCTAGTCTCCCTACTTTGCTTTTTGCTTATATTCATGTGATATTTTTCGAGAGATTTATTAAAACGTTTTAGACAAGGAAACGCGTTTATACTTAGGTTTTGTCTACCTCGTATTCATAGTCTGTTCCTTCTCTACGTCTTCAAAGAGAAGATCTAAAGGCAGTACTCTAATCTTCCGGTAAAGAACTGGTCTAGTTTGCTTAAAAGCAAGAGATTCTATCATTTTAAATTGGGATTCTTTCCTGGGAATGGAAGATGATGCGAAAGAAACCAAAGGTACGCTCAACATCAGATTCGTTTAGACAGTTGTTGGTAATACTACTGGTGTTGTAGGTTTTAAAGTTATAGTGTTTTTTTCATTCGACAGCAGAACCTTATGTTGGTTGATTCAATATATCCCTGGTTACATGTGAACTCATATACTAATAGTGTGGTATTCAATGGATGTAGTATGTCTTTAAAACGGAAGAGGTATTTTAACTTTGGCTCTGTTTTAAAGACATATTCTAAATGAACTTGTGGATATAGCTGTTTGATAATTATCTTCTTAATCATGTATGATATGGTGCCTAGGTAATGTATGAGTAACGTAACGGTTTTCTCTCAACATCTTATACAACAAAGATGGAGTATTTAGAGTTTTTATGTGGATTATTCTATTTAAATATAACAAATTCAAATAAGTGCCTACATTTCGATTAACTGGATATCCATGTTTGGAACCTTAGAGAGTCAATGTAAAACCATATACTGTGAGCCCGTTGGTCTGATTTTTTGCCAACCACTGTCTAAGAAAATTTTATTGTGTCTATCTCCGCAACACCTTCTATTCCAGGAAAAATTTCCAAATTATAAGGTTAGCATTTCTTGCCATTAAGCTAAGAAAACCAGCTCTTAACTAGAAGCTAAGCGAGCTGCCACTACATCTTCAAATGTGAATATGTAAAGAACGAACAGGAATATAAACTTTGTTTATATTTCGTATGCAAGTGCATGAGAAGTTACTGAGCAAAAGAAAGCTAAAAAAGCAGCTATAAATAGTTACATATGATGCAACCAATAACCTAAATCATCAACTGTTATTATACATGTTGGTAACTGATAAACGTCTAAATTAAAACGTCAGTGCATTATTTCATACCTTTAAGACTTAGTTACTTCGTCTGTGTTTCTAATAAAACGTCTTAACCATAACAACAAAATTTTCTAATTCGATTGGTGACCTAGCTAATGTTTAGTCTTAACATATTGGTTCATTCTGTGGTTATACGATATGTATAACCCTATACAGCACTTCTAGGATGGGTATATCGGGAAAATCTAGAAGAGCACTATTTCATTTAAATTTCAGTTTTAATGCCTCAAATGACAGATAAAGAGAAATTATCGATATGATAAACTTTTCAAACAAGTCAAATACTTAAGAATGCCGATTATTTTATCCAGGTTACACAGAATTATTTCCATTTTTAAACATTTGTTTGCGGTACTCCCTGAAGAAAAAAAGTAAAATTCCTATGAATATAACCCCGCCTAAGAAAGTGATCTTGTACAAAATTTCGCAAACGCTTCCAAAAAAGCCAATAGCGTGATACAGTAGTTTGATACTTTATACACTTTTAAAACATCTATAGTAAAAATTCAAGGAAATTGATAACATTTTTCAGCTTGTTTTTGTTAATATGCGATATTTCAATGTTTTAAGTAATAAAAACCGTAAGTATTTGGATTAATAAGTATATTATAATACCTTTTTGTTACTAATGCTTGTCTTGGCGAAAATACGTTGCAAAGATTATATCTAAACCTTAATATCTAATGTTAACAAATTAAATCTCTGATCGAGTAAATTTCTAAGTGTTTTTGTACAAGTTGGGTTCAACACCAAAAAAA
Source organism: Limulus polyphemus (assembly GCF_000517525.1). NCBI lineage: Eukaryota > Metazoa > Arthropoda > Merostomata > Xiphosura > Limulidae > Limulus > Limulus polyphemus. Next base: position 924,386 of record NW_013665652.1, on the reverse strand, counting down.
AAAAATCCTGGACCTTCATGGTGTTTTACCACAGTTTTAATCAAAAGTTTGTAAACAGTAGGATAAAGAAGATTCTTGAGCTATCTCATCTACAAGGATAACTTTAACAACAGATGAGAGTTTGTTTTTCAAAAAAACTGTCAAAAGTTATCAAAAGTCCGGGCCATATTGTGGATGCTTAATGTTCTTAGTTAACCATAGTTTTCAATTAGCGTAAGTCGAAGCTCACGCTTAAGCTTATTTCTGCTAAACTCCATTAATTCGTTTTTTAGTCACACATAAAACTAATAATTTTTCTTCATAATAATAATAATAACAATAATATTACTACCTAGATTGAAATGTTGTATTACAATAAGCATCTTTGCAGAATGTGAGGGGTTTGAAGCATTATCTCGATGAGCAGTTACAAGATAAGCCTTGTTTAAAACACCAGTGCTACGAATGCGCAGTAACGTAACAATAATTTAATGATCTACGTTGGATCATCTAAGGATTATTTTCTCCAAGTACCTATTTAGTTCTAAGCAAATGTAGTTTCTAGAATATTCTTGGCAATATATGGATGGGATTGCTAATAAACACAATTCGTGTATGCACCATCTGTTTAATGATGTTATTTGTTTCCCTTGGTGATCATCGGTGATAAAAATCAGCATAAATTCCTGTTAAACCCAAAACACATTACGAGTCTTTAGAGACACATAATACTGGCCTCCTGACTTCTTCACCGTGTAAGTGTTCCATGAAATCTCTCCCATAAGTCTATCAGAAGAATGTACCACCATCTGCTAAATATAATGCCAACATAATAGTGACTAAACGTCGTCTGTACGAACCCTTTCATGTCACTGACGAAGGATCACAAAAAAAAATAAGTAAATTGAAAACAATGGATTATTATTTTTATTATGTTTAGGAAAACATTTTAAAATAACTCTTTATCTAAAATGGTTTAGTCATTGAAAGGTAAGATGTTTTAGCAGGATAATTTCTTTAAACGTAGATATAAAAGGTTCATTAACTAATACTCATATGTTATCATATACCACTTTGAATACTGGCGCTGTGCTTCACGACACTAAAGACACAAAAATGTTTAAATGGAATAACAGGAAAAGAAATTATAATGTGAATTTTAGCATTTTACCAGCTTCAAGACCAGTTTATTTAATCCAAAATTGTAATAATGTAATTCAGATCCAGTTTCAGCATGTTAATTACTTGATCGTACATTCCAAGTTAATGCTTATATATTTACTGGGTTATTCCAGACTAATGAAGTGGTACTGCTTAGATAATAAGATATTACCTTCTTGCTTTCTGGAGATGACTATTATTATTGTTTAGGTAAGACTGTTTCGAAAATAATTCAGATGTCAAAGATATAAAACAAATTCACAAGAACGTTCTGACTATCTATTTTCGATTTTTTTAAATTTTTTACTGGATATGTCCCAATATTATTCAACATGCAAAATAGAGTTTACAACTTGTCTGGTATACTGTAAGGTTCAAAGTATCTTTTTCTCCCTGAATTCCAAAACCTGAGATCGTTTAAAATCCATTTTATCATATTTTCCTTTCAAATATTTAAAATATAAAAATGATATCCACAGTTTATTTGCTGTTAGTCTTAATGCTTCAATACTGATAATACCTAAAACAGTTTTAAGAAAAATAATGACATGAGTATGTGAACTTGGAGTAAATAGGATGTCTAACATGTGAAATACCAGTAACTAGAAAATGTCACGATGAATAAAAAGAACATTAACATCAATTACAATTAACGTACATGGTATCTGAAATATGTAAGTTATCTATAACACTTAAAATATCCAAATATGAAAATATTTTAAATATTTTTAAATATTTCATAATAAGAAAAATGTTATTTCTTTTAATAATATAATCGTTCTTCTATGATAAAAGTACAGTGCTTTTACGAAGATATAACACTTATGTGAGCCTTTGTAATGGACGTGGATGGGTGATTAGTATAGCATTTCTTAATAAGTATATTCCATATTAGATTATATTAACACTGTCATTTATTTAACTCACATCATTATTTACTAGCCCAATATTGCGGATATTAACTAAACCCTGTGTATTGTATGCCTCTTCCTCAATCACTGAACTTCGCTTAATGACCACCAAAACTATGCACCCCTACATATGTATGCTTCCACATTTAAGCTAAAATATCACATATAAGTTACACACATAATTTTTTCTCTGACTGTTTTCTTATTTAGCTTTATAAGCACAATATTTCACGAATTACAGTAGAAGTTTCCAAACTTTTGAATTAAGAATTTTTACATTTAAAAACCTAGCCAAATTACATGCAAATCATTTGTAGAAAGTATAATTAACCATCTATACAAAATCAGTGTTTTTATAATTTTTTTAAATATTATCACCTCAGCTTGAGTGCTTCTAAAAATAAAACAGTTGACCAAAAGTTGTTCTTCCAACTGTTCTGCTTTCATCCTGCTATTTTGTCATTAGATGCTATTTTATTATGTTTGTCGAACAATATGAAGTAACTACCATGTGAAAGTGTTAAATTTTTTACTGTTTTCATTCACTTATTTTTTAGTAGTTTAGTTTTTGTCATAAAGAAAGATTACATGAAATTTAAACAGTGAAATTAAGCCTCTCATTACTTCTTAAAAGAAACGTCCAAGGAAAACAAAGCGACCGCAGTTGCATTAGAATTCTAGTGTATTTTAGTGGTACATACAAAACGTTTGATCACTTTTTGTGTCAGTCTTTTTTTGAGGAAAGTCGACTGATGTTTCTTTACTGGTCTCCGTCTCTGAATAATCCTCAAGGAGCAACAAACATCATCATCTATATGATGCGACAGACACTTGTATCAAAGGTAAATGACTGACGGCATAGGGAAAGAGGTCAGGAGTTTAGCTATCACCATCGACAATAAAACCGGATGTAAAAAAGATGAATGGACCTGTAGCATAAAAGTGGTGAAGAATGAGAGAATGAAGTATTCACCACCGGCGCCCTCTTGTAAACTATGCTTCACGTACTTGGCTATATGTAATTGCTCAAAATGCTATCAGAGTAAAAATTTGCATATTGGTAGTACCCTCATTATTAAGATGATGTGGTTTACACAAAGAAACGTAAACATATTAAGATTTGATATATATTATATAAATAGCAGAGCGATAATAAAATACACTGTGTAGTCTTATGTTTACCTAACTCGAGCTACGGCGAAGAAATTATTAATAAAGGTGAAAGGTAATTTGTATACTTATTAAAATTATTTAATGTTAATACTTGTGTTCTAAGATACACTGGGTTTTTAGAAGCTCAGGGCTAAAAATGGCGTGTTTTATGCCATAGTCAATCGCACGAATCCATTGTGTGATTACAATATCTCCTTTTTTTCTTGTGACATCTCGAAATAAGCAAAATAGTTTTGAGTCGATATTTTATTTAATTTTTTCGTTCAAAGTATGTATATTTTTCATATAATTTGTTGATTGGCTGTGCATCTATGTTTGTCCAGAATCAGTGTATCATCCATATAACTGGAAAATTCTGGTCATTTCACTTGTCATTGGTCTCAACTGTCAAACTTTCACTTGATAATGAAACTGTATATTATATAACGATGGGAAATTTATATTATGTTAACGACATTGAGTAAGGTCACTGTCATTACTGGAACAGCAAAATACTCTTACACAAACATACATAGAATATATATATACTGATAGTATAATTATTTTGTGAAGGATATGAAAAGGTATAATAGTATGAATAATAAAATACATAATACAATTACAATTGAAAAATTTCATGTGTAAGGAGCATCTAGCGTTTATTCTAAAGAAACAATATTCACGATTTAAGGGAACATTACTCAATTGGGAAATAACAGTAAAACACGTGAAATTTTTCAGTTTTCGAATGTGCTCAATATCTCTTATGTTTAGCTTATCACAAATAATGAAGTTGAACTCATCTTGCCAGTTTTATCAGAACTTTGAAACTTACTTTTATTTAACTGTTTTTATAATTACTTTATCCTTACGTGGTAAACACTTTTCATAAGACCAAAGGAAACCGGGACCTTAGTTTCATCTTATTATAGTCAGAATTTACCAGAACTTGTTTTCCCTGGTGGAACAGCGGTAAGACTAAGGATCTAAGGATTTACAATGCTAAAATTCGGGGTGCAATTCCCCGACATAGACTGGGCAGATATCTTAATGTGGCTTTGCTGTAACATAAAAAAAAAAACAACGGATGTAGTTTGATTTTGCACTTCGTCGTCAGTTCTCATTACCTCCGAGAAAAATAACTTTGCTATATTTCAGAATAAATCTTGAAATACTATCCGTTCACATTTTGTTTTTGTTTTTTCTTATATTACTCATTTAAAATATAGCATACGAAATAATTTTACTTTATATGCAACTAAGTCTTCATAAATGGAATAACTCTTTTCATTTTTGAATAATGTTGGATCGTATATTAAGATTTAGCTGTAAAATACTTGTTTTAGCTTAAAGTTTTATTTAATGAAATTACAGGCTTTTTTCAAAATTATGTGCATATATATATATATACGACAAACATAGCCAACCGAATAAATATTTTCAACTTTACAACATTTACTAGCGAAACCGTGGGCCGATGGCCCACATTTACAGGGCTGTTATAATGCTGATTTAATTCTTGAACTACTATTTTGCAATTATAGTATTTTGGCACTTGGGTATAAAGTTCGAATCATAAATAATATTCAACGTTAAACTGGTACACAATTAAAAACATTTTATTTAGGCCT
>NW_013665652.1:877102-918637 GCF_000517525.1 Limulus polyphemus | reverse complement strand
AGGCCTAAATAAAATGTTTTTAATTGTGTACCAGTTTAACGTTGAATATTATTTATGATTTTTATTATTTTGCACTTTTTTCAGTTTAATTATCATTACCGCTATAATGCAAATTTAATGTATTTAACCAATTAGGAACTGTAATTAGTAAGTGTAGATATTTTCGTGCTGTAATGTAAATCGATGGCAAATTTGGGGTCCACTTTCGGGGAATCCCCGTAAAAGGTTTTTGCGAAATACCCGGGTTCCCTAAGGGATTAGGTGAGAAGTTTTACCTTTGTGCAAACATAGGGACCGAGACGATTCGTTTGGCATCATTTAGAGTTTGGTAAGTTCAGTAGAAAGGTTTTTCGGGAAATCTTTGGGTTCCCAAGGGGTGGGGTGAAACTTTTACCTTTACAGAAATCCCAGGACAGATGTGTTTCGTTTAGTACCACTTAGAAGTTGGAAGAGTTACATGACACCCAGACAATGAATCTTATTATATAAATGTCTACTGCATTTGGTTCACCTCTCTTATCTATTATATGGTAGATCACTATAAGACCCCAGATGCTGGAAATACACTTCATCCAAAATAACATAGGGAAACATATCTACAGTATGGTCTTCTACATGCACCTGTTGTAAAATCACAATTAGAATGATACTATATACTTATATTTATTATCATCATTATTAGAGTTATTGAACTAATTATCGTATACATGAAACTTACTTGTGAACACATTTGTATTTATAATTTTGTACTTTAAGGATGAATTATTAGATTGACTTGCAGTAACACTATAAGTATGATCCTACCATTATAAAGTACGATTATGAAAGATAAAAAAGCGAATGTTTTATTACGGTCATATTATTCCATGCTTCGCGTGACCGGTGCTTCATAAGCCTCACATCACAGAAGCAAGCGTGTCTCTTGTTATTTCACTCTATCAGAGATATTCTGATAAAGAAACAAGCCTAATGCAGGCTTAAATGTTAGTTACTACATGCAGAACCTAAACTACCCCTGTGCCTAGGAAGCATTTAAAGAAATATATATAAATATCTTCCTTATAGTTGCACTCAGCCATTATACACATGTTTAACTTAAAATGAAATCTAATGTCGTATAAGTGTACCAGTTGGTCAGGGGTAAGTTTATAGATTTACAACCCTGAAATCTAGAGTTCGATAGCCCGTAGTGGACAGAGCGCAGATAGCCCATTGTGTAGCTTTGCGTTAAAACATAACAATATTATATGAATGTTATTTGTTGTTGTTTTTTCATTTAAGAAATGCCTTGTAGCGTTAAGTACACATTACAATATTACAGATGGACCATTATCTACATATTGTAACATATTTCTGTTAAAAGACTTTACTTTGCAAAAACAAGAATAAAAGAAGTAATGATATTTTAATATGCGTATAAACATATTAGAAGTTAATGTTTCAAAGATACAAACTCTGACATCGTAGTTCATCCAAGGAATGTTCATTTCTAAAATAGATTTAATTCAACAAAGGCCTTAAGCCGTCTAGTCTGTTAACGATATTATGCCTCCTGTTTCATTGAAATATAAGTACTAAAAATGTTCTGACTATTAGACCTGAAAATGATTAGAAATATATTTATTCGAGAAAAAAAATTGATAAAACCTATAAATTAGTAAATAGTGTAGAGAGTTATAAAAATGTAGATATTTTATTCGTAGTTTTGAAAAACAAAACACCTGCCAAATTAATTTTTCATGTCATGACTTAAGTTGTTCTATCGGTCGAGATTAGCGATTGATAAGAGTTACACAGATTGACTGATCACTTCCCATTTATTAAACTTATTCTGATTAAAATGGCCGAAAGATATTTCTAAGGAAGTTTTTGTACGTACGAATCGAATGTCTGTCATTATGAGAAACTGTATTGTACAATGATATTGTAAAATAGAGTTAAATCAAAATCTGAATCTAGTGTGTTTGTTTTTTCTACGATCCTTTTTCAATTTTTGAAATTTAAATGTTACATCTAACACTCGTTCTTAGTTAGAAGTTTTGCAAACATTACTTTAAAACTTGTTAGTTTGTTCGATGTATAATGCAGTTCCACGAATACTTTTTAAGATCTTTGTTGAGCTCTTTCCTAACTCATTACTGAAGATGAAACTTAAAGAATTTATAACATACTGTCTTAAGAATTTCTTAGCTAAGATTTGTTTGTAGTTAAGCACAAAGCTACACAATGGGCTGTCTGTGCTCTGCCCACCATGGGTATCGAAAGCCGGTTTCTAGCGTTGTAAGTCTGCAGACATTCCGCGTGCCACTGGGGGGCTCTTATCTAAGACCGACTTAAGAAGTATCTTAAAAATAAAATGTCTCAGGAATATATGAATATCTTAAATGAAATTAGACGGTTGGTTGTGTTAAAGAGAATGTGTGCAAAAGGCCCTAATGTTTTATCATTACACTTTTTCTTAGTTTTCATAAGTGTTATATCCTTCTATTTACGTTAACAATATCTTTTCGGTTAATTAAGAAAAAGTGCTCAATTAAGACACTATAGGTCATAAAATACTTTTTAAAGACGCGATATTTTCCAATCTTGTCCAACAACCATCATTTTTCCTGTTTTTTCAGCCAAAAAAATGTTTTTTTTACTAAAAAACAATTTCAATATATCAGTGTTAAAATAAAAACAGTTATACTATGTAATTTTCGACGGCACTCACGTTTACTTCTATCTTAAGACACTAATATTTACCTATCATAAAGTTGAAAAAGAGCTTAAGAAGGTTTTTCAGATATAAAATCTTTCGTGAAACATTCATATATAGGAATGAGACTTTTCTTAAGTTATGTCCTAGGAGCAATGTTTTTCCTAGAATTATTTCGTGAAACTAGCCGTTAGTTTCCAAATTAGTCATAATTTGGTTGAGTGATTTTATTTGCGATTTACCTTTATTTTCAAAAACAATTTGCGAATGGCATTTTTTTTTCTCTGTGAAATAAGTAGAGGGAGGGGCTTAATATAGTACATTTTAAATTCGTTATGTGAATCCAGAACATAGACTTTTGAAAACAATATTTTTACGAATATGTCATGAAATAGAGGGTATATAGTTTCGAAACTTATGTAATTCATTGTTGGGTATTACTTTAAAGAATGGACTATAGATGAATAATGCGTATATGATTCGATAATCGCCTTGGTGTCCTGTCTGTCATTTCTCATAAACACGGCGTCTACAGTGGAATGGTCGAAGTTTTCGTCATGCACTATTTAAAACACGATTACCTAGAAATTTGGAACAGTCGCGCAGTTCAATGTACATAGGCTGTAAACGTATGGGATTAAATAATGATGTAGGAATTTGGTAAATTCAGAAACAAAGTGTAATTACACACACACACACAAAACAACAACAAAAAACTGAATGAACGATATACGATTCATTCGTACATTTACGACATACCTTACGGACAATGATTATACAGAGTAATAATGTCTTCGAGATTGTGAGAAGAAAATACATTTTGATGAAATTATTAAGTTTTCTGTTTTCCAACCACGTTGTAAATAAGTTACATAAAAGTAAATTTGGCAAATTCGTGACAAAACGGATATGACAGTCAGAATTATAATCAAGATCAAAGCAATGATTTTCAAAAAAAGGGGAGAACCTTAAAATAATTCTAAATATTAATTACAGTTAGTGGATTTATATTAGCATTGGAGAGGCGAAAGTATTATTTCAAGGAAATACTAAAACAAATATACAATGTATATAACCAAATATTCATGTAAACATAGAGATTTGCGAATAATTATTCTTTAGTTATGCGCTAAAATGCTCACAGTCCAGGAGACTCTACTCGACAAGGCTTGTTTCTATTTTAAGAAACGGTCGATATGGTCAACGAGCTAAGTGCCCTTATGTATATAATCTATTGCTCACAGTATTTTCAAAGTATGCATGGCGTGCAAGCACGGTTATTTTCTGTTCACGCGAGATCGTAGCATAGTCCATAGATGAAATAAACGTGTGTTCCAAACATGGCATTTCTTCAGAGGTTAAATAAGCAAATGAATTCCTAACTCCATAGTATATGAATACGCGTTCCCATAAATGATGACTACTTATTTCTGAAGATCATCGCTTTACTTGATACGCAATCCTTTCTTACCACTCGTTCGTGAACAAAATGGTGTACTGTAATTCCTGAAATATATTTATGTTTTATCAGCTCGTCAGTTTTTCTGTGTTTAACTTAGATGTTGAGGATGCTCAAAGCCTAGCCTCACTTACCATTCCATAGAGCAAGAAAACGAATGTTGTTTAAACAGTTTAGTTATTTTAATGCTTGAAGTGTTCATTCTCAAGGACTTAATACGTACCTAAGTTGAAATGCACAAGGTAAAGGCATTTTAAGAATATTGGATTTGGAGCATATTGCTGCTATAGATAAAAAAAATAAGTATTCATGACTTGCAGCTAGGTAAGCACTAAGTTGTCAAACGTAAAGCAACACTTTTAAACAGCCTAACATACCTCTCAATAAACAAAATACAAATACGTTAGCCTTCGAGATCTTTTCCAAAATATTGCACAATTTCTTTATAATTTGCGATTGTGAAAAGTCAGATAGAAAGAAATATAACTTGATCGTGTGTTTCTCGGGAATTTTTTTTTTTCGTTTTATATTAAAGCCAAACTAAACAGGTAAAAATGTTTCATACAAATCGACCCCTGCTATCGCAAAATACGTAATTACATTTTACTTACCGAGAACAAAACTGTAGAATAATCTACGATAGTGTAATTCACTTTTAAGAATTTTCTGTAGAATGCCTAGTGAAAACACAGCAGGTTTTTATACTTATTCCTTTCTGAAATTGACCGGATTTTATCGAACCACACACTTCATTAAAAATCCTTCGTGTTAGAAGCATTTTTTTCAATACGCTGAGTGCACTATTAAAATGCATGTGTATGCATAAGTGGGTATTCGATTATATTAGCACAAAAGTTGACGGTCGGTAGTGTTAACTATTAATTCAAAATTAGAAACGACTGGCGCAGGTAGCCCTTCTGTAGCTTTGCGCGAACATCTGAAACAAACAAACACAAGTGAGAAGCTCTTCTACTAGATATGCTATTTATCGTTTTTTAGATGCTAAGTATGTTAAGATGTTAATATTTTAACATATAAAAGATAACATAAACTTTGTATCTAAGAAGCTAAAATAAAGTTAAATATTTAAAATCGGTTAAAGTGTTAAAATTTATTATTTTGAAATTTTGTTTTTCTGAAAGGTTTACAACCTATTGTAAAAGAATAAGAAACAGTTAGAATAATGAAATAATTTCTAAGCATAAGTTTTCAATTACAGTATTCCTCTTTAATTTCATTTAGGGTAAAGCGATGTTCAATTGTCGTAACAAATTTTGCATAGGTGGTATAGCTAGAAACTGTTAATATTAACATATTTAATTTTAGAAATGTATTTCGTATAGCTATATGAGATAACTCTCTAATTCAAAATCACGTTTTTTATTAAATAAACTGCTTATGATTCACTAGGTAATTTTTTGAAAGCCCAGCCAGTTATGTAATATTCTTCTCAATTGAATGTACTATGAAATGGATACCAAAAAATTAAAGAAAGAAAAATGGCGCCTCAAAAGTGGTGTATACTTTGTATACTTCGGAGTACAAATGATGGCTTTTCACAACTTGTTTAAAGAAGCAAACGAAACTTCAACAATTTTATATATATATATATATATTTTTTAAATCTTTTAAAACCATTGGAAAACAAAGAGGTGAAGCTGACATGATGACATGACTCAAACACAGCAAAGAAACACATGAGAAAGTAGTGTTACAAGGCTCGAAAGCACTCTTTTTACTAGCATTTAATGAACTAGTGCATATCTAAAAGCATTAAACTTCACATTCTTAAACTTAACTTTAACCTAACATTACTTTAAATATAAGAAAGGAAACTCAATAACACAAACGCTTTCGAAAAGTGGACTTTCCTTCATTAGGGGTAACTAGCAATTTGGAAAGTCCACTTTCCGAAAAAGCTCAGGGTATTGTGTTTCCTTCTGTTGCTCATGCTTTGGAATATCGTGAGCATAACTTTAATACATCTTTCACTGCAATGCCTCAACTAAAAACAAAAATCAGTTTTCAGACACTTTTCACATTTGTTATTATTGAAGAGGAACTACGATTAAATATTTATAAGTTTATTTTCTTTTTGTACAATGAATTTATTACTTTATAATCTTAAATTCTTGAAGATATTACAGCTAACATAATACATCACACGCACTTCCTTTGAGAACTTCGAAAGACAGGAAACGTGTATTGCCATAGTTACTCCAAATTGAGTATTGTAATATGTTTGTTAGACTTTAGTTTCTGAACTAGTTAAATCTTATATTGTGTAATTTTTATACGTAGGTTTAATAGGTTTAGCACCTGAATTTAATGTAATGTAATGACGACTTACAAATTCGTAATGATTATCAAACTGCTTGACCAACATGTGTTAAAATAGTACTTTTTACTTCCAAAATAATGATATCAAAACTGTTTAGTATATATCGAAAGTAAACAAAGATTACTCACTCATAGTAGATTTTAATTTAAACAAACATGACACAACATCCATATGAAAATATATTTCTGTCAAAATGTGACATTTTGTACCTTTGTTGGTTAAATACTCACATTTTTATGTAAGTAAGTTGTCTGGGCAACTTTAGAAAACTTTAAAGTATTTTTGCTTCTCAAGTATAAATTTTGTAACCTTATGTTTAACCACATTCATTTGTTATCTAGTAAATTGATTGTTTTTTGTGTGTGTTTAGTTGTTTAATATGATTTTGGTAATCTTAATTCCATACCTAATTCACTTTTTTGTTGTTGGTATTACGGACATATATATATATTAACTATTTAATTTAATTATATTTGTTTAGTTTTAATTGTTTAAAATCATATTGTTCTGATATCATGCATTTCAAAAAGTTATCCTTGTTGATTTGTTTCTCTTGCATGTTATCTAATTCTTTTAAATTTATATATACATTCTTGATTTGTTTGTTTGTTTAATTATGCAGAAAGCCACACAAGGGCTATCTGTGCTCTGCCCACCACGAGTATCGAAACCCGGTTTCTAGCGTTGTAAGTTTTCTAGCTTGGACAAAATGTTTGCACACTGTTCTATATTGATGTTATTGTCTACATACATGGAGTAGTTATTGAGTAAATGCACGAGTGCTAACAGAGAAAGTAGCGTATGATCGAACAAGCATGTACGAGTTGTTTTGGTCTGTATACGTTGTTTTGAGCATTTGTTCATCAAACCATACACACACACACACAACTATTTTGCATAAAAGAGAATGCTTTTGATGTAATCTTTTTCGAGACAGCTTAATGCTTTGTTCACAAAATGTATCTGTATTTGGTGTTGAGTCATGCCTCCACACGTGCCAGAAGTTAAAGGGCGTCACATAGTTCGAATCTCCAGAAAAGGTATGAAGCAAACGGACATTGCTAGAACAGTAGAGTACCCCCCCCCCCAATGTACTGCATCAAAAGTCCTGAAACGTCAGCGAACTACAGGAAACTTTGTTCCAGGAAAGTCTACTGGTAGACGCCAAAAAACTACTACCCGAGATGACCGTGTTTTGATCAGGTTAACACGTCAAGGTTGAAAGAAGTCTTACGACAGGAATGGCATGAAAACATTCATTCCAGAGTATCCAGAAGAACAGTGAATAGGGGGCTGACCAACCAAGGTTATTTTGCAAAAAAGGGCTATCTGCAAACCAATATTAACCAGAATCTACCGCCGTCACCATGTTACTTGGGCAAGATAGCATGCCAACTTATAGTTAGGACACTGGCGACATGCCATCTTTTCAGATGAGTCCTGTTTCCGTCTGGTTAAAAAGTGATGGAAGGATTCGTGTTCATCGTTTTCCTGAAGAACAGGTGAGGGAAGAATATATTTCCAAGAGGGAACAAACAAGAGGTGGTGTGGTACATGTTTGGGCAGCTATTCATCATGGTGGAAAAACTGCTCCTCATATCCTCCAGGAAAACGTCAATAGTGCCTCCCATAAGCATCACATGGAGATGATATTTCAGTCATATGCTAGGACAAGTTTTGGCAATAGCTTTGTTTCCAGGATAACAATTCCACTTCCCATAGTGCGCGTATTATACAGGATTATCTCGATCAAGAGGAAGTTACAAGATTACCATGGCCAGCAACGTCTCCAGATTGCAATTGCATTGAAAACTCTTGGGCTGAACTGAGCCGAAGAATTGCTAACTACGACCCTAAACCAGCTACTCTAAATGAGTTGCAGCGCCTTCTAGTGACAAGTTGGGACGAAATCACGGTGGATTACATCAGAAACCTCATCAGCACCATGCTACATTGCCTTGCGAGGTTGTTAAAGTACGAGGAGGACCAACCAAGTACTAAATTTTAATATGATCTGATATAAGGTTACAAACGCTATATATAATAATTTTAGGTTATATTTTTTTAATTATATATGCTTTGGTAAGGTTTTGTTGTGATAGGTGAAATACTGAATTACACATCTTTCTATAGGTGTCTGATAAAATTGTTTGCTGTTCTAATAAATCGTTCATAATGTCCATAGAACTTGTCTCATTATACAAATTACATATGTAAATGTTTAATGTAACATGCATTTCTCAGTTTGACAGCGCTAACTGTATTTATATTCCATCTTAGTAATAATGATCTTATTTGTTTCAAAATATGCAAACATTTTGGTCACGACTGTATATGTGTGTGTGTGGTAAATTTATCGTGATATTTTTATTGTTTATTTCATAATTCGTTGTTATAATTCAAAATGTCTTTTGGAAAGTGTGTTTCAGATTAATTAGGATATTTTATGTTTATTTTATTACTGTTTTCATTTTTTAATTTTTAGTCTCAATACAACTATATTTGATTAATGTGTTTTTTATTTTCAATAAAGTGCTTTCTGTTAAATTTCTTAAATCTTGCTTTTTTAGCTCAGCTCTTGTTACTAAATATTTTACTGTATATAAACTACTCAGTTTTTTTTTTATCTTACTTGAAATACTTAAATAGTATGATTTATTTACACTTTACTCTGAACTCTACCAAGAGTGGTTTCTGAACGGAACTTCAACTTTTCATCGAGCTGAAAGTGTTTTCCATATTCTTTTCTTCGATAAAAATAATATCGCACTTAAATTTTCTTTTAATTGAAGAGTATTCAAAAATATCATATCTACAGTAGCTTATTTCTTTACTAGAAATTTCGTTTAATAACATTTTGGTTAGTTTTAAATTAAATTTTATTCATAAGGCACATATTTCCAATGTAATCAAATAAAACATTTATGTGGACATTTGTATGTTTCCTTGTCGTTAAGCACAGAGCCACACAATGGCCTAGGTGTGATGTGCTCATCGCAAGTATCAAAACCCGATTACTAGTATTATGAGACCTCAGACGTGTCATCGGGTCAACAGAGGGCGAAATTTTGGAACAAAATATCAGATAAATATTAGTTTTAGGTTGCAAAACGAACACTGTTGTTTTAAAAATCTCATGTACAAACTTATGCTTCAGATGCTTTAGAAAACTTAGGTCAATATTTATGGCCTTATGAAGAAAATATGCGCCTGTAAGCTTGTAACTAAACCAATGATTACAAAATAAAAAGATACCTAAACCTAAAATTTCTCAAGGAATTTCTAGTATATGTTGTTAACTAAAATTAGAATTACATGTATACTACTCCCATTAATTTTAAGTGCATGTTTTATGATAGCTTTATATTTCTAGTGAATTAACACCTTTCAATTATAACTTGTAAGATTACATATTTTAATTGAAAAAAAAATGTTTGTATAAACTTGATATGCCTACGAAGTCAATTACGATTATCGTGTAGTGCAGCCACTGATGAATAAAGGTATTTTAACGTCAATAATGTAAAAATTAATAGATATTTGTAACAGAAAGAAACAATCAAATATTTAATGTCGTAAAGTATATATTTGACATTATATACAACGTTGGTAGGTTATTACTTCAAAATTATAATGTAATTAATCAATAATAAATTAGATAAGTAAGGTTGTGAATTTGGTCTTTGCTCGGATAAACCTAAAATAATTTATATTTTTGAGAAATATTATGAAAGTAAGTAAAAAATATTTTAAATAAAAACATTATTTAATTTTGCACTTGAATTCGATGAATTGGTGAAAAGTATCATCAGAAATGAGAATAACTGCATTAATTTATTTTTTATTTAAATTTTAAAATAAAAATAAATAATGTTTCTATTTCCAATATATTTTCACTTACTTAAAAAATGATAACTTATTCTATATAATTATTTAAGGGTATTTAAATTCCTACCTCAACAATGTTTACTGAAACTCTACAATATCAAGCCGTAATAATAAAGTTTCATTATTTGTAGCTACAAAAAAAGTTAGAATGAGATGATACACTAATTTAATTAACTTTCAAAATGCTGATGTATTAGTAAGCTCTTCTTAGCATTTTACATCGTAATTAACTGTTTATTATTCTAGTTAGTGCTACATTTTTAGGATGAATTTATTCTGTAAGTTTTCTGAAATTTATTCTATATGTTAGAACATGGTTAATTCAAAAACACACTAATGCTTACATCTGATCTTATTTTCACTCTATCCCACCATAATGATGTGGGATTTCTACATTAAAACACACTAATGCTTACATCTGACCTTAGTTTCACTCTTTTCCACCATAATGATGTGGGATTTCTACATTATAAACTTGTTTTGAAACATCTACATACTTAACAGTATCGAATTGAAACAAAAAACAATAACAGTAATAACAAAATATGGGTATTTCACAATTTATAAATAACAAAATAGGGAAGTATAAAAATATAAATATAATTATCAAACAATTATAAGTATATTCAGATTGAAAGCTCACTTTTAAACAATTTAGAAGTAACAATTATTAGAAAAAGATTTAAGTAATTATACATATTATAACAATATGATGGGTTACGTGTTTTCTAAGTTTTCCTTAGCGAATAATTAATTATTAGAGGTGAAAGTAGAAAAACAAAGACAAAGGAACATTGGAGAATTGTAATTTTTATTTTATTTTTGAATATGAGAAATATTGATTCTTCATAACAAAAATTAACATTTACCAGTGGCATGGCTTCATTAAACGACCCTTTTTTTTCCCATAATAATAGATGATGCACAGTGTTTCACTCTTTAATAAGTCGGGAATTGGTAGAAGCTGCTATTGTTACAAATTTGTTTCTAGCAATCACAAGTATTTCTATAGGTGATTCAGCGCTAACCTCTGATATTTGCGCCCGTGAAAAACGAAAAAAATAGAATTATTTGAAAGAGATACATGTCACTTCAGAGAAGTAATTATTGTAGCATATATGGAAGTTTTTTTATACTTTAGCTATTGGATCGTATGACAAAAGACGATACATATGTGTGTATATTATATACATATATAATGGTTTTATCGCTTACAGTCTAAAATTATCTATATACAATTGAATGCTACATTGAAACTCTAAATAAAGTAAATAAATTAATTAATTAATAACTAAATAATATATATCAAAAATAGTGTGTGTTTTTTTATATCAAAGCCACATCGGGCTGTCTCCTGTGTTCATCGATGGGAACCAAACCCCTAATTTTAGCATTGTAAATCCGAAGACTTACCGCTGTCCCACCGGGGGACTATAAAAATAGCATTATGTTGCTTCCAAAGAGTTGTCTTTCTGTGGTAAATGGTTAGAAATTAGGAAATGCGCCACGCTCACTGGTCTGCAGATTGACAGAGATATTGAGATAAGTCTCCATAAATGAAGGAAGCAGCCTCCAACGTGTAACCATAACGATAAAAACCTATTGTGTTTTCCAAAATATATATTTTCGTCTCATCTAATTAGGTGCTGAATTAAAATAGCTAGGTCTTAACTGACGTTAACTTTTCATACTTCTACATAAAACAGCATCTAACGTCAGATTTTAAAATGAGAATTTTTTTCAATATCTACATGACGGTTTTGTTTAAATAATCTCTAAAGATTCATGATGCTAGAAAAACACGTAGGCTGATAGAAATGAATAAAAACTCTATAACTCGAGCACTTTCGAAAGGTGGACCTTTCTTCTTCAGGATCAAACTGGGAATTAATCTCTAAAGATGATAGCTGAAACTGTCATTTTAATAAATAAAATGAAGTCTGGAATCAAAAGATTTTTTTTCAGGCGAATATCGATAAATCAAAAGAATGGAAAAGATAATTCTTTATACTTAATACTTCAAGGTCACAAAATTATCAAATGAGTCAATGAAGATTTCTAAGCTTACAAACCCAACTAACTATCCAATCATGTGTATCAGATTATGTTCTAAAAACATCCTTATCCTTTTTATTCAATGTTCCTTAAATTGCATTTAATTTTGGTCTACAATACATGGTGTTAAATAACAATAAACAATTAATTGGTCATTTTGATAAATAACAATAAATTAATTAATTAATTGGTTTCCATAAAAGCAGACTTACTATGTAACAAATTCGTGATTTTAGTTTGAATAGCGTTTGTACTTGAAACGGTATGTAATAAAATAAATAACGATTATATACATGTAATTAATGATGGCCAGGTATTCTATATTTTCACATTATGAATATACTCACATTTTGGAAAGTTTTAGAACGAGTTTTAACGATTTTGCATCATGTATCCTAGTTTTAAATTGTTCATCTTGAATCAGAATTACAGATTGGTATAGTTCGTCAAACAATCTATTTATTGAAAAGATATTGAAATAGTGACTGCAATGGAAAAATAAAACCTGGTGAAGTTAGTTTGTTTCATTCTCATGCAAGCCTCCGAGGATGTGTCATAGCTGAAATACAAGCTAACTATTAATTAGTAAAATATATGCAAGTAGAGAGTGAATGCTTTATGAATGTCTCACTTGACAAGCAGATAGGTAAGTGGGCTGGTAGTTTCAACTTGACCTTGATATTCTGTCAAGTCATCAATCCACATCAGTAATTACAATGAAATTCTCCAAATCTCATTATATAATACAAATTATTGAATTCCTCAGTTTTTGTTCTGTTTCGAGTTCTAAATTGTTTTCCTTAACCTCTTCATCGTAGCATAAATAATACGTAATTAATACAACTGATATTCGAAGACAAGTATAATATGTTATATTTTACCTGTAACGTATATTGTTGTTTGTTTGTTTTTATCGTTAAGATACGTCTGATTCCTGTTCTTTTCTAAGTATGGAATCAGTACTAGAATTAGTATTCTATATAACTATCATAATAGAATTGAACGTCATTTAATTCTACAAGTATAAAGTATATTTCGTAGATTGCTAAAATATTGATTTCCACTGTCTGTGAAGCTTGCTATCATTTAACAACGTTTTGAACCTTAAGAATGAATCGCTTGTGTTCCATGGTTTATTGCTCACACGTATAGAAGGTTTTACCATTATCAAACAGACTAGGTATGTCATAGTGCACTATTTTATTTTTACATTGTTTCTGTGGAATAGACTATTTCAACTAGTACTAGGGACATTTAAGATTCAGTCGTTGAAGATCTGGAGTATTGTGATCACAGATAAAGTTTTAAGGTATGAAACAAAATGTTTACGAATGTTAAACATTAAGCAAAACTTCCTATTGATTTTCAAATGTTCGCTCGAGAGAACAGACTTTGAAGTCCATTCAAAATGCATGCGTTTTTGGCAAATTATATGGATTTGTTTTAATCCTTTATCTTCTGAGTGCAACTGTCTCATCACTTTCAAATAAACACATTAAAAGTCCAGTCGAGTAAGAAAAGCTTGATACTTTCTTAATTCAACCTTCATAACAGAATATTTTGAATAAAAAACTAGTCTAGGGATTAGCATGTTAAATTCATTATAGATATTGCAAGTTATGAAAGATTTAAGGACGTATTTATCTAAACAGCTACAGAGAGAAGAAAGAAGATAAAGAGGTATTAATGTTTTTTGTTTTTGAAATAAAATTAAAAGTAATGTGTGTATCAACATTTTCTCGTATACATGTTTTCGTGGCAAATTTATGAAGCTATCCCCCTTCGACGTCTTTGAATTTAATACAAATTAATAAAAATGTTGCAATATAAAAGAGAAACATCCACATTGAAATTAATACTTATTTTTAGTATTAGATTTGTTCTGTATAACAATACATTTACTTTTATGGGTTTATCTTATCTTTAACACGATCCAAAGCTTTGTCTTCACAGTAAATTAACTATAAATGAACACACATTATATTTTGTAGTTATGAAGCTATAGATAGTTATCTGAACACTAAAATAAAAGTTGGGCATTTCATTTATTCAACTAAATCTGTTTGGTTTGTAGTTAAGCACAAAGCTACACAAAGGGCAATCTGTGTTCTGCTCACCAGGGGTATCGAAAGCCGGTTTCTAGCGTTGTAAGTCCGCAGACATACCACTGTGCCTCTTGGGGGCTATTTAACTAAAGGCAAGTACTTTTTGTGATTAATGCTTAATTAGTTCTGAACATTGAAATTTATTCTGCAAAAAATAAAATGAAAAATCACCTAAAATAAGTGTTCAACTACTAACTTTGATTATTTAACAATTCAAATTGAACGTTTCATCTTTAGCCTTATACAATATGGGAAAAATTAAAATGAAGAATCAAAATTACATTTGACGTTTCTACGAGTTCTAGCATTTACATTAACTTCTGTTAACCCTTAATCACATGTCGAATATTAACACATTCTAGTAATAGCCTGCAACTGTTCCTTCACCATTTTTAGAGAGAGGCGCAGTGTGCCGGTCGACCTTTTCCAATATTCCCCATTTATATCTGTAGCTACCTGAAGGCGGTGGAAGGAAGGAAGGAAGGGGGGTCTAGACCCGAGGAAAACACAATTACGGCATCTACCCATGGAACGTGAGCACGTGTGCCAAGTTTGGTCCCTCTAACTTCAAACATGGCGCCTCGGAAGCTCAAAGGAGCTTGGGAACACAAATTGCCTTTGGATACACACAATTAGTTTAAATGTGGTTCTACAAATTTAATAGAAAAAAGCATAGAAAACATTTTTTTTTTTGCAGTTTATTATAATATTTAACAATAATATTCCAAACGTTCATTACAAACAACACAACATTAACTACACATGCAAAGATACCAAACGTGACACACAAAGTCTACCATTTGTCAGTTATGTTGTAAGATTTATCATAACTAGATTAATAAAATACAGTGAATCACCATTGTGTTCCACACAAAAGTATATCAGGCATAACATGCATACCAAGAACTATGATGAAATTCTATCTTTCCCAATATGGCATACATACGACTTCTCAATCATATTCGAAAATTCAATATCCACAGTCAAGCAGTTATCATTCACATATCAATTCTTAATAAATATAAAACAGAAAAGTCTAATCTTTCAAGCATCAAGATTCAGAATACTAAAAAGTGCTCCATAATAATAACAATAATAATGTTAAAGAAAGCATATCACACTCACTAATCAGTCTTTGAAGTTTCTTATCTGTTTTACAAATTATAAACGTTTTGTTTGTGTTACTGCTATGAAAACTAGCCAAATATCAAAGATGTACAGCCAATGAAAGTTTTGTCTTTAGTAACTGAAGCCATCTTGATTCTTAAAATGGAGAACTGATATCTCCAAAATACAAATGTTTGAAGAATTCAGAGCATTATCGGATTACATGATCGATGTCCATAAATGTGTGAAATAAATTAAAATGTTTTTTTTTATCTTCGTTTATGTTTCAGACACAGTCAATGACTAATTACTAATAATACCCTGGGTCAGTGGAAAAGAGATTTGTGAAATCAGAGTTTTTACAATTATCCATTAGCTATGTGCCATTGAAAGCTAAGCTTTTAAAGTAAAATGATTCCTAGGAAACTATAAAAAATACTTGTTAACTTAACAAAGAAGAACTATTGGATTATTCAGATCTTCTCCTTAAATCTTACTTAAACATTAAGATTGGTGTGATCAAGTCTTGAATTTTCCAACTGAGAATATATTAAAACTTTAAGTTGTTCACTTTTTATATATTTAAAAAAATATTTTACTTGATCGATTATCTTCATCCATGAAAATGATATCACATGATTAGAGATTACAGAAAAGAAACGAACGTATTCTTACTGAATAGCTGACAAACAGAATATCTTTCAACAGTGTACAATAAATTGTACTGATTAAAAGATCATTCCTAATAAAGTTAACACCCAAAACATATACACATATTTCAACAGTGTACAATAAATTATACTTATTAAAAGATGATTCCTAATAAATTAAACACCCAAAACATATACACATATTTCAACAATGAACAATAAATTATACTTATTAAAAGATGATTCCTAATAAATTAAACACCCAAAAAATATACACCTATTTTACCTTTTTAATAAGAAAACGTTTAAGGTTTGTGTTTGATAGGCTTTACTTGCAGTATATATATATATATGTATTCCACTTTCACACTTTTTTACACTGAACCAGGCTAAAGATGAAGTTCTTCAGTGTTTATTATCAAGTATGAACTAGTGAGGGAATTTCTCTCATAACTCTAGACATCTTACTTGCAACATAGTGTGAAGTAGTTACAAATTAAAACACAGATGATGTATTAGAATTTTATATGTAATATAATGCTACGCATTTATATTATCTACATATGCTTGATGTTAATAGATAGATAGGTAACCAACAAATTACAATCAAGTATACGTATGGATTTGTTAAAAGTCATGCACGCTACTTCACACACGTCATTTTCTTTTTCTGTAAGCCTACTACAGACAAACCTATTATTATTCTATTCAACTTCCAATCGCAATAAATCGGTATAGTTTTATTTTAAATTTGCATATTCGTTAATACATTTACGTTCCGAGGCTAAGAGCGGCCCAACAGATAGCGTGTTGGAACTCACGTGTCTCTATCGACAAAAATAATTGCCCTCCACACATTAAGGCCATGAGTGTGTTATAAGAGTGACGGTCAAATCTCACTATTCGGTGTAACAAGAGCATCTTAAGAGTTGGCGGTGGGTTATTTTGACTAGCTGTCTTCCCTCTAGTCTATCATTTTAAAATTAGGGACGGTTAGCGTAGGTAGCCCCCCTTGTGTAGCTTTGCGCCAAATCCAACATGCAAACAATCTTTCATCTCGATAGAGTTTGGGGCAAGTCATCTTACCAGCCGAACAACGCACTCATGTTTACGTTACACCTAAAATCCTATAAAATTCTTCTAGGTAGCCATCGCTCAGATCGACTAAGTTGAGCTGATGAAAAATCGCATTGCTCCAAACTATACAATCGCATTGCTTCAAACTATAATTCTCTATTGGTCATGGTATGGGCATAGTTACTTACTACGGGCTTATGCATTTTTGTTTTTCACGACTTGTATTCATAACCAAATAAATTCCATAACCAAATAAAACCAAATAATTCCAGAAAACTTATATTAAAAATATTTGCTTAAAAGCAGCTACTATATAAGCTGTTTTAACGTAAGTCTGCATTCTAGTATTTATTGATGTATCATTTAAAGACTTGATAATTTTTTTTCACATAATAGACACTATCTCTAATCTTGAATTTTATCAGCAGGTTGTTATATCACTTTTAAATGTCGTATCTCCAACCAATGATTTATTTTACGTATGAATATCATCATACGTTAGTCATTATTTACTCAGTGGGGATTTTCAGGAAGGTTCATGAAGTCATTACCAAAGAATATTTTATAACGTTGTATTTCAACTTTGCAACTTAATAGTTTTCACTGATTAAGATATAAACGTCGTAGCAAAGATTTTACGAAATCTTAGACAAAAGGGAAGACCAATGAAATACTTTTTTGATCAATTATATTTCTTAAAAGTGAAATTTGTAAATTTATACAGAAAATAGATGATAAAATGCAAAACATAATTCATTGTTTGTGACAGTTATATTGGACACGAGTAAGGATAAAATCGCATATTATCTATAAACTATGAAATGTTTAAAATTAGAATATCCACCAGAATAAGAAGATTTTAATAAATCCTTGTTAGCGGGCGTTGTTTCTTTGACGATCATCTTTAACAGTTTTCACCTGATGCTTGATCACGCAAAACGTACTGCTTGGATCAATGAGATCGAAACAATTCAGGGCGAGGTCTCACAATTAATCAAACCTATCCCAGATTTCAAGACTGATGAGTAGCATTTCATGCACTAAAATGTACTATCCTTCTTTCTCACACGTACAAATAAAGAAGAATGAGTCATGAATAATATGTTTAGATATTTCAACGATAATTTCAATATGCCTGTAAACAGAAACAAATGTTATGCTTTTTTCAGTGCTAAAAACACATGTTAATAAAATACTCTTGCTCGAATGAGACATTGCTAAACAATTTCGTCATTTATTATGAGTGTTTCATTAATCTCACGAAAAACAAAATTTGCTGCGTATAATAGACCTTTAAATTAGTAACTGTAGATAATTGATAAATTTGATTCTATGCATTTCTCTGTTTCATTTGTACAAATACCTTTATTTTAATATTCTGTCACGTATTTCTTTAGTTGGACAGTGAAATAAAATGTGTATTATTCTGTCGCAGCCAATCAATAGTTGCTCAATTTCCTTGATGTTACAACTAAAGTCCGTGCTCATTAGATTTCTCTAACAGATGGCTCTCATTTCTAGCCTACGTCATCAAATGCAATTCAACGCAACGGTGACGTATACTTCCATCGTGATAGCAGTGCCATCCATGCAGTATCTGATGCGCGATGTGTGTATTGCAGATACTAACCAAGTGAAATCAATATATTGATTCATCAGAGAACTTAAAACCTTGGTAGTAATACATACACATTTCCAATTCTCGAAATGTATATATATATATATATATATGACGGTGTGTGTGTGTGTATGTGTGCGAGCGCTAAAGGTAAAAAAAAAAACTAGGTAGAAAATAAAAACCAGTCCATCATCATGATATTTCCCTGTTTTATTGAGAAATTAATTTCAATATTTCTATAATTTTAATGAATTTAACATGTTTAAGGAACACAAAAGCAATTATTCTCTACCCAAAACGTCCATTTCTTTTGCCATTCGTTTTTTTTATTATTATTATTTATCACAGGAACATAGTTTACTTGATAATAATGTTCGTGTTTCCCTCTTTTTATAAATGACCATACAAAATGTTATGGTATGACGTAATGTTACTGATTGATAAAATACTGATTGTCTGATAACAATTATTTTATCGTATAACAGATGGAAATATTTTTATTCTTTGCTTTGGAAATATTTGCCTGGTTATTATAACACCTTAGGAAATTTTATATTTAAAAGAATTCATGAAATATATAAAGTTATATATCTTTTAGACTAGTAAAAACCTTTTACTGTAATTTTCCTATCACAGCACATTAGGAAGTTTTCTTTTTAAATAAATGAACAAATCAAATTAAACCTATTAAGAAGTAGCGTGATCTAAATATTGCTAAATTGATAAAGACTGCAAAGACTAAAAACTAAAATATATTTATTTACCATTATACTTCCAAAATACAATAAGCGTAAAAAAACTTGTATATACAAGCCTCTTTTACAAATACTGTCAAAAATAACGGTGACAAAATGAACCAAAAATGATATACTTAATGTATATTAAAATATTGTTCAGATCAATTACGAACCCAAAACATTTAATCCCCTTCAAAGTTTGCTATAAAACAAAATATTGACTCGAAAAATAGCATTTAAGCAGAAACTATACTTGCCCTTGTTTTGTTTTTTTTATTTTCTTAAAGAAAATAACACTCACCCTTGGCTTGAAAGGCTTGGGTTAAGTGTTTTTTCTCTTGCTCACTTTTTTCCCAATCGGTGCTTGGTTGGTCAGTGACCATTGGTTGAGAATCGGCAGTCTCCATTGGTCTCCGGGTTCTCTCAGTCGTCGACACTTCACTGCTTTGTGACACAAACAAAACAAACACTAATTATAACACAACAGCAAGTTATTGAGGTATTTATACCTTAACGTTATATAAAACTTTAAGAAATTGTTTTTTTAGTTTATAATTACATCAAAATGTACATGTTCTTCTAATATCATCTGAGATATAAAGTGTTAAACAAACATGCATTTGTAACAAACATACGAAAAATATAATAGGTTTCAATTTGCGAAGGCGGGTATTTTATTACTGCTACAAAGTAAACAGTGATCGTTTATCATAGTTAAGAGGAGTGTTTTGTTTTAAATAAATCTTATTGTACTGCAAAACCCAAAACGTCTGTAAAATTATATATCTTTACATTTCATATCGTAAAACTAGAACTCACTCTATAAGTATATGGCCTATTGGTTTCACTAAGCTTCATATTCTTGCGTAATAATTAAATTTAAGAGCAGGTGTTAATTTACACCTATCTAATACAACAGCAAACTACAGAAATGGTACATACTAAACAGACTAATACAATACCTGATCTATTGTGTATTTGAAAACAGAGATAACATAACAGTCAAATATAGTTCTGTAAACATTCTTGTTGACAAAAGACTTCCACAATCTATCTTGCAAATATACACTGACGTAACATAACAATGACCGATCCATATCGTGTTTGTACATCTGCCAGCTACATAACACATTTATACGGGGTAACCTAGCTCGTTCATGATAGAACTAGTACAAGCCACAAAAGAATCAATGATACATTCTACATATTTTAACTTATATAACACAGTTAGGCTCATGTCGTATGAGTAAACTAGAACAAATTATTCTATCTATCCAAACAAACTTTAACACAAGATTCATTTAACACATTTTTGCAAAAGTTATAGGTAAACAGCTCAGTTCATTATAATAAAAAGGTATATAAAATCTATGTATATCGACTTTTCGTACCTATCACAATATATAACAACTCAGAAAAAAACACAAAAACTGCTGTATACTGATATTTTTTGTCTTTTATTATAAACCCTACTACAGTAGTCATACCGATAAAATACTGAGAATGTTGACTTGATAAAAATCTTCGCTGTCTGCCAAGCAGTCTTACCTTCATTAAATCGATATATATAAGCAAATAGTTAAGCCGTCTTTTACATACTGCTATTCTACAACTACGCGAACACCTGACTGTCGAATGTAGAGTTACCAGATCTCCGCACCTAATAAACCGAGTCTCTTGCTCTCTCAGCTGATCGAGAAGTCGAGACTTTCGCCGCCATAACGTCCAGACGGTGTAAGTTATACGCATGTCACATTCTACTTTACTCCAAACTGACTATGAAGCATTTCTTGTTCAGTATGCTTTAATAAGCACTTAATCGGAATAAAAGAAAAGCCTTTTTACTATATAAGGTGCATACATGTTTGTGTGCTCATCGTAATATTTTTTATTGCTTTGAAATTTGTTTAAATACTTTTTTATTGGAATTATACAGCTTTAATGAATAAAGTGCAGATGAATACCTAGAAAATTTCTTAAAGGGTGGTCTTGATGTTGTGTACCATTGGTTGTATTAATTCGATTCCAACATGCTAGTTTATTGCCCTTTAAAAACTAATGTGTATAAAAGTTAAATTTATAATAACTAGATTTTTGTCACTAGATGGCAGGTAAGTTACAAATTCCTTTAAAATATTAATGTTTTGTGTTTGTCATAATCTATATTATTAGTTTTTCTAGTGTTCTTATTGGAATTGCGTTCCTTTACTCATAAATCACATTCGTACGCTTTAAGAGAACAATGGCATTTACTTCCTGCCCAAAAGTACTAGCACAGCCAGTGGTGAATATGAAGCAAGTCGATCAACAAATGTGGTTACTTTACTTTGCCACACTTAACAATATTTGACAGTTTAGTTTTTTCTCATGGGAGGAGAAGCGAATTGCACGCTAGAGTCTTATTAATCTGCATCTGTCTGTATAGTGCTCTCTTTTCTGTTTACACGCAAGTTAGCTTTTAACCTAAGAGAAATTACGCTTGCACCAAACATCTTGAGCACTCATGAATTGCACAATAACGCGTCTTAATCACTATGAATATATTTAAATACAAGCAAGGTCAGCCATGTGCTGTAAGCACCCATAAGACAATTTGTAGGAAACAGTTTATAATAAACGGAGAAAAAAATTCACTCAGAAAATATAGAGCGCTAATGATGAAGCAAGACATATTAGTATGCTTCTATTGATAGTAGAGCGGCTACTGGAGCTTCCTGTTTGATTGTAGCTGAAGGCGTGGATACTCGAGAACACCAAGAAAATACAGTCCTTAAACTTGTCATTCAAGTTCTCCATGTGCGATATGAAAAATGGAGAACCCCAATAGATACCACCAGACATATATTCCTTGTTGCTATACGTCAGCAGTTCCTTGGCATTTGAAACTATGAAGAAGTGTCTCAAATATCACTCGAGAAAAACAATATTTGTCTGAACCTGTCTTTATTTGTTACTGTTGGTATTTTTACAAATAATCATTAGAATCGTTAGGTAGAAGACTTCAAAATACTATTTTGATAAATATCATTGTTTTATTGATTGTTTGTTTAAAATATAAAAGAGAAAAACGCGCCAGGGAGGTACCATGCTTCCATTTTTCGCTAAGAAAGAATAGTTACTTTTGAGGCTGAAACCGTAATTCAGCACCTATATCAACACTATTTATCTAATTTTTCAGACCTGTGAAATTTATTGCCACAATCTGTTATTGCATTTTGATTTATCTCCATAGCACTGAATATATTAAGTCCCCGAAAGTGTTCTGTTTCAAAAGTAAATATAATCAAAATTAAGAGTAACAAATATTTTTATTTTTTGCTTTTGAAGTTCATATGTAATGCTGTGTCCTAGCCTACAGAGTGCATAATTCTTCTCGTGATTCATGGCATGCGCACGTTTTACTGACGTCACGACCGTACAAATTGCAACGTTAAGCATCCGTTATGTGTCTTCATTTTAGTGTCGTCTGACTGACTGACAGACAACACACTACTGTATAGTAGTGCAAATGGTTAAAGCAGGACACCCCTCCAGACGGCTTTCGGCCCCTTTTCGGGAAAATCGTGATTAAAATTATATTTTTGTGATTTCAGATATTTAGTTGTTTCCGAAAAAAAAAAAGAGCATATATATAATTAATATATCGTTTAACAAAGTGGATTAATTTCATAGGTGGAAAACGTTTGGTTTGGTTCAAGTTAAGCACAAAGCTACACAATGAACTATTTGTGCTTTGCCCACTGTGGGTATCGAAACCCAGTTTCTAGCGTTGTATGTCCGAAGGCATGTCTCTGTGCCACTGGGGGCGCTGGTAAACGTGAATAATACATTATTTTCTGAATATTTGGGGAAACGTGTAAGATGAAATTATAGATTCTCAACTTATAGTTTTTAGTTCTTTAAATTTATATATCGCTTTTTGTTTTAAGGCAAAAATTCAAACTCATTTTCTTCTACCACTTCTCATAGCGAAGAGTTTTTGTTTGTTTGATTGAAGTTAAGCACAAAGCTACACAAAGGGCCATCTGTGCTTCGCCCATCACGGGTATCGAAACCCGGTTTTTAGCGTTGTAATTCCGCAGACATAGCGCTGTGCCACTGGGGGCAAAAAGTTTAAATGTTATCTACATATCATTTTCAATTATGTGTAATACGAAGCTAGTGAAAAGTGAACCTTTTACCGAAAAAACAAAAAACTCCATGTACTTAATGAAGACTAATATTACAGAATATTGAAATCTTACTAGGATGTTTTATAACACATTCGATAAAGGAAACACGTTGTAAGTTGTGTAAAGGTTGTACAAACTACTGATCTGTGGGTTTTTTAACCATGACCTTATTTCTTGTTTACTTTACATTTTAAATTAATACGGTTTGGAAAGTAACTAAAGATTGGTCATTTTAATCATAAAATCTTCAATAAGAAAATATATGTTTGTAAGTTTTTGCATTTTAAGGTGAAATTTAGTATGTGAAATAATATTTATTTACACAATGCTTAAAAGATCAAAACACTGATCAACAGCTCAGAATCTAGTCTAAATGTTCGAAATAAAACGATAATGTTATTGAGACTTCTTAAATTTAACTTGAAAATTTGAATTGATTCTTGATTGACCTCTACATAAACTGTATATTGCACTTAGTACTTTATTTGGGTTGAACATAATACCTCTGACGTATCTTGCTTGATATGGAAGATACTATTTCCAAACTTTCACTTGATACACCATGTTTAGATCTGATTTATAGCTGTTTATACAGACAGTTGACTTTCAATTCAATCTTAATATGACTTTGTTCAGCATATTAAATTGTGCTCGAATTGCTCTGATTTTGTAAAAATAAATAACTAAAATGTATTAGCAGCGTAGTATGCATTCTCTGTTAGAATCCCGTGATTTATATTTACGTAAACGAATATATACGTTTCCTACTTAGATTTATGCCTTAAACCAGTAAACATGACCGATAATAAGTTATAATACAAGCTCCAAGGAATCAAAGCTTGTTATCTATGCGTTTAAAATAGCATAGAGGGACACGTTGTAGATCAGTGAGTTTGTTTGTTAGTTTTAACTCAAATCTTCACAATAGGCTATCTGCGCTCTGTCCACCACGGGTAATTGAACCCCCGATTTTAGCGTTTCACGTCAGTAAGCAAAGCACTGACTCACTGGGGGACCATTGTCGATCAAAAATATTGTTTCTAAATCATATTACGCAAGACAAGTTAATTCGTTTCTCTATACAGCCATCCGAAGTACAGTTGTAAAGCAAATTCGAAGCAGCTACAAAATTCTATATTGACGTTCATATTCCTTAGGATTGTGTAGCGTTTCTTCGACAAATTTGTATGAGTAGTAGAATAGAAAAAGAAAGATAATGCTTTCGTTAATATAATTTAGGAAGAAAAGAAATTATGTATTAAGAAAAATATAATATGCGTCAATTATTCTTCGTTATCAAGAACTTGTTAAACTCTGTTTCTATTTACCATAGATACTGTATAATATGATAGTTGAAATTATCAATTGTACTGGAACTTGAAATGGCATTACTTGCTGTTTATTCATCACTATATTTTGAATATTTTTTTCCCTATATTTACATTAAGTAACCTGTTGGTAAGCAGTCTGTGTCTCACATAAACTCAGATATCGACAAAATCTAGACATGTATGTATCTGTAGAAAAATATGTAGTATTGGATTTAAGTGACGATATTATCACAGCAATATGCAGTAAACACTAAGTTTCGAAACTGTTAAGTCTTATCATTATTTG
Source organism: Limulus polyphemus (assembly GCF_000517525.1). Classification (NCBI taxonomy): domain Eukaryota; kingdom Metazoa; phylum Arthropoda; class Merostomata; order Xiphosura; family Limulidae; genus Limulus; species Limulus polyphemus. The sequence continues at coordinate 893,113 of NW_013665652.1, read as the reverse complement.
AATTAAGCTATTACCATTACAATATTTAAAAAGAATAATGATATAAGAAGCAGCAGAAAATTATGGTTATAGATAACGTTACAAACATAAATTACATATATATTTAGAAGAAACTCAACCACTTAAACTTATTGGATTCAACTTCCATATATTTTAATTGCTCATAACACTGTAGTAACCATATAATATAAACGTCAAACCTATTTCTCTGCCACAAATTTTATCAGAAACAGTTAGCAAAAGAGGTTATAAATAATCATTGAAAAAACTATAATCCTAAATATATAATATAAATATTATGAGTAATAAGTTTGTTTGTTTGTTTTGAATTTCGCACAAAGCTACACCATGGATATCTGCGTTAGCAGTCCCTAATATAGCAGTGCAAGACTAGAGGGAAGGCAGCTAGTAATCACCACCCACCGCCAACTCTTGGGCTACTCTTTTACCAACGAATAGTGGGATTGACCGTCACGTTATAACGCCCCCACGGTTGAAAGGTCGAGCATGTTTGATGTGACTGGGATTCGAACCCGCGACCCTCAGACTAAGAGTCGAACGCCCTAATCACCTGGCCATGCCGGGCCGAATAATAAATAATCAAAATATGAACTAGGTTTCAAAGTGTTGAGCATATAATCATGAGTTATGTAATAATTACATGTTACTAAAATCTGAAACGTTAATAAAAGTTAGTTAAAATTATCTTTCTTCAAGTTAAACTTTACAGGAAATACAAATAGAAAATGATGAAAGTATAGAACCTAAGGAAAAAATATATTTTGCTGTGAATGTTTCTCAAACGTAATAAGGGAAAATGACTGCTTGTTATTAAGTGTAAAGCTACACGATGGGCTATTTGTGCTCAGCCCACAGCAGGTATCGAAACCCAATTTGTAGCGTTATAAACCATTAGACTTACCGCTGAGCCCCACAGTGGCACAGCGTTATGTCTGCGGAGTTACAACGCTAGAAACCGGGTTTCGATACCCGTGGTGAGCAGAGCACAGATAGCCCTTGTGCTGCTTTGTGCGTAATTAAAAACAAACAAATTAACTTACCGCTGAGCCAATGGTGCGCAAAGCAAACAGAAAAACCTCTCCAGTGATCAGATAACATGGAGAGATTTTAACTCCGTGTTAGATATAAGCAATTTGCTTAATGTTATTTAAGCATAGTTTGAAATTGCAAATGCTTGTACGAATAAAGTTATAATTTTACAATAATAAACAGTTATCTGAACTACAAGTTAAATCGTTACACAATATAGAAATCTCACATTAAGTAGTACATACAATGATGAGACATATAAGGATAATTTATCAAATACTTCAATACTAGATAAACGTTTGCAAAACAAATTTCTAGAAGAACTATGGTTTTAAGATTATTTAAAAATTACTTACTTTGTGATACACAGGAACTTGATAAGGAATGATTAAATGTTATGAAAAAATCACTGCATAAAATTACGACGTAGATGTGCCTTGGAAACATTTTATAGTATGTGCGATTTTGAAAGGATGTATGAAATGGTACTAAAGATCAATATACCAAGTATTATACTTTTCACATTGTATCTATTAATTAAAAATGTTTTGTTAAACGAAAAGTATTGTTTTTTCTTGTTACTTTTTATCAGACTTTGTTCACAATGTAATATTTTACTTAGTTCAATGTAGAGAAATACGAGAAGATTATGTGGAAGTAACGGATAAGTGCTATTAAATTTGAAAGAAATCACTTTAGGAATCCTTATGACTTTAGATGCCAACATCTTTTACATATATTTGCAACAACACTACAATTTTTCATCATTTAAGAAATCAGATTCGCAAAATCTTTATAGCTTTAAAAACGGAAATCAATTATGCATATTTTCAGACCACCATAGTTTGCTTGTTTTTATTACTTAAATAATCAGATTTTCAAATCTACAAAGAAACAGTGTAAAAGTGGCTTGAAGTTTGGCAGTTAAGGATGTTGCAAAATTTTTGTGCAATATCCATATCTTGATAAAGATTATTAGAACATTTGAGTTAATAGATAGATACACTATCTGAGTATGTTCCGATGAGTCATAAAACAAAAACACTGACACTAAAACTGCCAATTCTAACATTAATAGTAATTACAGTGGAGTTACTACCACTCTCGTAACTGGCTGTGTACGGTGTGGTAATCTGAACGTTGCTGATTGAAACACATCCTGATAAAATATGTTTTATAAGCTATATTTTTTCCTGAGACTTAATAAATTCCAATGAAATAAAATATCGCACACATTGTTTGCGTATTATTATCACAGCTATCTTTGATAAGGATATAGCTTTTTCTCTTTTATTATACTCAATGTTTTCTAACACGTATATAAATAGTTGTTGTTGTTTTGAAGTTAAGCACAAAACTACACAATTGGCTATCTGTGCTCTGCCCACCACGGGTATCGAAACCCGGTCTCTAGTGTTGTAAGTCCGCAGACATTCCGCTGTGCCACTGGGAGACATATAAATAGTAAAAAGGAAAAAATCTAGAGAGCCATATAAATAGTAAAAGGGAAGAAAATAGCATCATTTATTATACTTCAGTCATAATTTGGAGTAATAACAAATAAGTATCATTATCGCATGTTATTAAATAATAATAATATATGATGCCTATTTCTCATTTTCCTTTCATTTTATCATTAGCTTTTAACAATTATTTCGTGCTTCTTCGCTTTACAACTAATAAATTACAAATGAGTAAATTACTTCGAACTGAATATTTGTTGTTTATTTCACAAATAATTTGTTAATTTAACAAATTATATTATCAGCTGTAAGATCATTCTCGAAAGTCTTCAGATACTCATACAGTTCTCAAATGCTACAACACTCCAATGCTTCAGCACTCGTAACATGATATGTAGCTGCTCCTTATTCTCTGAAGTTCAGATGAAATAATAATTCTATTTCCATTACGACTGTGACAGAGGGATATTACTTGTATTACTGGTATATTCGAAATTAAATAATGTTCAAAATTAAAATTCCTACTTTATATGTTAATTTTCTTTTCATGACTTAACACGATTTTTTTTAAATGTCTAACATGTATAATAATTTTGCATTATTTAAAATGGAAAGAATTCAGTAGCCTGCTGTTTACTTAACCTGAACTAGATTGCAAAAATAATAACAATGAGTAAGGAGTTTGAAGTGTAACCTTGCAAAATCATTACTGCAGTTACTTATATATTTTCCTTGCTAAGACCAACTGCTGGGAAATTTAATGCACACGCGAGGTCAACTTCATATATTGTACCCAGGTGTACACCTTCAAGTACCTTCGCTTAGGCAATCACAAAGTAAGAAGGATTGATCAAGTTATCGATTTATGCTATTGGCTGTCCCTGGTGGTGAGTTATTTCTTTACCTTCGCATAGTATATTTGGGCATGCTTTTGTAATTTGAAAACAGGTTTATTGAAAAAAAATATTATCAATACGTTAAATATTAATAATTATTATATCAAAACCTTGTTTTTCGGCTTAACTTAAAACAGGTTTATTGAAAAAAAAATATTATCAATACGTTAAATATTAATAATTATTATATCAAAACCTTGTATTTCGGCTTAACTTAACACAGGTTTATTGAAAAAAAAAATATTATCAATACGTTAAATATTAATAATTATTATATCAAAATCTTGTTTTTTGGCTTAACTTAAAACAGGTTTATTGAAAAAAATATATTATCAATACGTTAAATTTCAATAATTATTTTATCAAACCTTGTTTTTCGGCTTAACTTAAATGAATTCACCGTGAAGACTTGGTGTATGCATAATAATAAGCATTATCGAAGGTAGCAGAGAATGAAACAGGTGTACTCGTAAGTTTTTTCAAATGCATTGAGTAGAAGCACCTTACTTAAACGATGAACAAAATACTGGTCTTTATCGAATTAAATATCAATTAATCTGCAAAGTCAACAATATTTTAAAATTACTATTTGCACGTTAAAAAATCCTCATTTAAGGCAAGTTGTCTGTGATTGTCAAAATACTCAAAATTATCCCACAGTCTCTACTCACGTGACTTCAAGAAGGGTAAAATAACAATCCAAAAACTTTTAAATGTAGTAATTTCAAAGCAGAAATCAAAAAGAATCTTAACATAGCAAATCAGAAAATCAGTAATCAATTAAGAACATGGTGATTAATTTTAGCTAAACCTAAACAGCAGATGAGGAGTTTCTTAACATTCTTCTATGCACAAACACTGTCAGTAATTTTATAAGTAACTTTGACTAGTTTGTTAGAAATTGTTTATCATATGTTGTGTGTTCTGATAATAATCTCTGAGAGCCTTTCTCATAAGTTGATAATTTCTATTGTTAGTCGATTTAGTTCAATGTAGAGCAGTACGAGAAAATTGTGTGTAAGTAACGAATAAGTGGCTATTAAATTTGATAGAAATCACATTACAAATCCTTATGGCTTTATATACCAATATTCATTATATAGGTCAGTAGAAAATATCAAAATAAATGGGGTCCAGTAAAATCAACCAGCCAATGAATTTACATTGTACAGATATATCTGACTGTAGTTTTTCTCCACTTACAATTTTCACAATTACACAATCGCTTGTCTAAACAAGAGTCTTGTCTTGTCTGCTTTTCACATCTGTATCAGGACACCACATGTGATATCCACATGTTACTTCAATAGCACCATCTACTGGTATTTACGTAATGACGCGATTTAACAAACATCGCTACCTGAAAATGACTGGCGAATTATAACCGAAGAAATATTTATAACACTGAAGAATAAACAAACAAAATCGAAATATACTCGTTGATACACCATTGTTTGAACAGTATCCTGTTGTGAATATTCGTGCACGGCTTATTTATATACATATTTACCAGATATATAAATATATGACATTATATTTAGTATATTTGAATTTCAAAATATGTCTTTCCTAAATCAATTTCGTTAACATTATTGTTTTCTGCGATATATTTTTAATTATGCCATACTAATGAAATCTGGTATTTTGCCATTGAAACCTCACGGTGGTTACTTAACTACAATATCATTATATTTTTAAAGTAAGTTATATATGATCATATCGTATTAAAAATAATCTAATCCCACGCCGTAGACAAATCCACTGTCTAGCCATTGACTCTATTCCTCCCCGTTGTGCGCCGTTTCGTACTTTGACCAACCTCGTCAATCAATATCAGCATTGGCAGGAAGTAATTGAATCTAGACTCTGGAATGGCCGACGTTTTTGGTGGGGGCGGTTTAAAAAAAAATCATCTCGCTTGACAAGAAACTTTGCTATAAATATATCTATCTCTCTGGATTGATAATATAAAGATTATTACCTAGTTAGATTATTCATTGGATGAAACATTGAACACAATGGTTAAGATTTCCAAAGGACGATAAATTTGACAAACCAGCGTTTGCTTCTTTTAATTTTAAATTTTGGTGATTCGCCATTCGTGAGATAAGTGAAAAGATCACAGGCAGTTCAATGATTTTAGTCAAATATTACCTCATAAGGGACATAATATATTCAATGAAGTCGTTATTGATCTAAGGGGTACAAACCTTTTCTGTCATCCGGTGGAATAACGGTAGGTTTACAAATTTACAACGCTACAATCCGAGATTCGATGCTCCGCGGTGGAACAGCAGATATCCCAATGTGGCTTTGCACTAAAACAAATAAACAAAACTTTTCTATCTCTTATAGTCAGTATATTTATCAGCTCTCTTGTTGAGACAGCAGTGCTTAACACAAGTTAAGTTGAAAATTTAGCTCAAAATTTAACTAAACAGAGTTGTATGTTTCTAAAACAGGAAGGCTCTCAGTGATTCAGCGGTAAGTCTGAAGACTTATATCACTAAAAACCGGGTTTCGATACTAATGGTGACCACAGCATAGATAGCCCACTGTATAGCTTTGTGCTTAACTACAAACAAGTACAGATTTGTTTGGTTGTTTTGAATTTCGCGCAAAGCTACACGAGGGCTATCTGCACTAGCCGTCCCTAATTTAGCAGTGTAAGACTAGATGGAAAGCAGCTAGTCATCACCACCCACCGCCAACTCTTGGGCTACTCTTTTACCAACGAATTGTGGGATTGACCGTAACATTATAACGCCCTCACGGCTGAAAAGGCGAGCATGTTTGGTGCGACGGGGGTTTGAACTCGCGACCCACAGATTGCGAGTCGAGCTCCCTAACCACCTGACCATGGCGGGTCGAACAAGTACAGAAACAAACGAAAACAGGATTTATCTGAAACACTTTTATCTTATAGAAATATAACTTAGAACAGCTCTTTAGTTATCGATTCACAGAAGAATATTGTCCAATTCTGTACTGCGGAAGCTTTACTGGCTAAATATTTAAATATATTTTTGTGTAATATTTGTAAGAAAACGTATGTTGAATAAAACAAATTATAAATATGTAAGTTCGACTATACATGTTTGAGAAGATCTGTATCATTAATTACGCTCTTTACCTTGACACAACAATACTTATTCGATAACAATCCCAGCGTCTAGTTCATAGTTCAGCCAAAGCTATATAGCTACACACTTATACAGGCGCGACACCCGTCTCAGGCAGGAATATGTACACGGCCTCTGCAGGTTCTATGATCGAAGAGGCGGTTACCATGGCAACCGTCGTCTACCCGTGATCTTTTAGACTCAAATGAAAGGTTCAGCTGAGCGCTTTGTCTTGCCGATTTCTTACACTGGGCAAGCATGTTGACAATGTATAATAATTGACAGCGTATTCAGAATAGGTGCAAGGCGCGTTAACTTTGTCTGTTCAACTAATAACCTTTGAAGAATAGAAATTATATATTAACTAAATAATTATAGTAATATAAAGTACTTTGATGAAATTTCGTTTCTTGATATTTAAAATATTTTTTTGCAATATCTTTTAGGTTTACTTTCAATTAGTCTTTTAGATGTAGTGTATGTTGTAGTCTGTGAGTTTAGCTTTTATGCTATACTTATTGTGGAGAATGAATGTATAATATCCACTTCAATAATACTCACATAACACCACACATCATTTAACCTGCGAACTGACAAAGTTACAAACAGATTGATTGATATATCAAATATATATCCTATTATTATTTTTATCTAAGTCACTTATAAAGTGTAAAAATATGACAACTTTCTCGTTTGATTAAAGACATCACAATAACATTAAAATCCAATGCTATTTAAATATTTAGACATTACAGAACAATTTTTAAAATTTGTTTTTAAATAACAAAATGGAGGACAAAGAAAAATTAAATGAATGTGTTCGAAAATCTTACCAACTGTTAAAAGATCCTAATGCATTTTACTGGATATTGGCCCAATATATATATATTTATTTATTTAAACTTCGCACGAACTCGAACACAAGACGAGAGCCAAGGGGGGTGGGGGGGGGGGCATATTCAGATGCTGGACCTTTTATATATATTTGTATTATTTCTAGGATGCAGAACCAGCCTTTCGCTCATTTTGTATTCATCATAACACAAATCAAAGTAAAATAGCATACAAATAATAGTGTGATTAATCGGAATCTTTGTTTTAATATAACTTTAATTGAATTCGATTAATTACTAAAGTTTTAAAATATTGCGGTAACTATTGGCAAATATATTATTTTTAATATTGAAATTTATCTTCCTTATATATTTGTCATACTTAAAATGTCATATAATACGTAATGGTAAAAATACAACTTAACCTGTCAAGAAAAAACCCCGTATTCGCCTTTAGCTGCTGAGCTCTTTGACGCGAGACAGAAAAGCCAACAACAAACATTAAAGGTAGGCTTTATCACATAGAATGTAATGTGGTGTTTAAAAACAAAGAGCAGATTATTTTACTTTATTTACATATAAGTGTTATATTTAGGTTCACTAATATTTACAGAATAACGGTCAATCGTCAATAGCTCAGCCCTCGTTTTCGACCTCACTACCAACTGGTGTCAGCACGAGACTCTGTTGTAGCCATCTCGTTTTGCCTTTCCCTATTATGATAATATCGTTATAGGTTCAAAACTGTACTTTCTATAAAAAAATAAAAACAAAACAGAATCAAGTAGCTTTAATAATTTAATCCCTTACCTTGAAAACCTAGGACACAAGCTCCAGACTTGCTTACAGTTCACAAGTGTCTCTCGACTAAGAATCTTGTAAACAGCGTTCATACGATATGATAGCAGGCTACACCTCTCTACTCCTCTTCCACATAAACGTCGTCAGTACGCATGCGTTTGGAGTAACGGTTTTTGATTAGACTCGAGAATGTGCGCATGGATAGGGGCATTGGTCCCTGTGTCTGGCTAGCGATATGGTGTGTCGTATATATCGTGACGTAGTCTTCTCTGGTAGCCATTAGTAGGTACGGGAGGGGGGGGGGGGAGCGCACATGCAATAAAATATTACTAACATAATAAATAAATTTTACAATAAGTTATGTGAAATATGTTAAAAATTAAATAACATAGTCTCCAAAGTTCAGCGCTTTCCGGCAAAATTTCTTTATTTCATATTCCTACCCAATATATTTAGCATATTTTCGCTTAATATTTTATTGTATCTGACATTGTGCATATGCCTTTTCGACAGAATTACCATCTAAGAAATACACAAAATTGAAAATGTTGCATTATGATCAAAAGAAAGTTTATTTAATGAACCAACATTATTTTTAAATAGAAATATATTTCAACAGGGAAACGCAAAAGTTCTATCAAATAACGTACCTTAAAACGTATTAAAACATTCATTAGGACAATAAATTTACTACAAAAAATCGCATTTTATTCATTATGCGATTTAACATATCACATTTCTAATTTTGATATCCGTAGTATAAAAGAATGAAACATAAATTCTTCGAATAACGTATATATAACAAGTATCATATACTGTTCTTTTTTTCTAGGGAAACAATACGTATAATATGTACCGTAATAATTACGGTTTGTAAAATATTAAAGAAGCATGGACTTTATATGAAGCAGCATATGCACTAACTTACCAGTTTATTTATATAGATGCAAGTCCCTTATAAACACCCCCCAGTGGCACAGCAGTATATCTGCAGACTAACAACGCTAGAAACCGGGTTTCGATACCTGTGGTGGGCAGAACACAGATAGCCCACTGTGTAGCTTTGTGCTTAATTACAAACAAACCCTTGTAAAAGAGCATCAAAGTTATTGTAATAATTATATACCATAAGAAAAATTAACAAATATGACACATTAAACTGAAAGCATTTCAGTGGGGATAAAGTGTTTTTCTCAGAAGTTTTATAGTAAACCTGTGCATTAATTAGACATTTCAGGTACAAAATATGGATTTCAAAGCAAAAAACAGCTAGGAAAATTACTCTAGAATTTATTTAATTATCTTTAAATCGTTGGACTTGGCTGTTCCCAATGATAAAATAACACATAATCATAAACTTTTATTAATATAAAAATAAAACTATAACTAAATCATAAACATATTCATAAGAAAGTATAATTACTTTTTAGTTTATCATGTTTATCCTTAATAATAATTTCGAAAATATCTTCTTCACACCAAAGTTGGTGACACCTAAACCTTTCTAATGTTTTGATAATCCAAACCGTCAAGGAATATAACTGTCATTATGCTAAAATGTTGTCAAATTATCACGTAGAAAAAAACATTAACTCAATTTCCAAGTTCAGATATTTAGGAAAAGGACAACCAGTTGTGTTTATGTATACCAGTATATATATCTATATATATGTAGAGAGAGACAGACAGACAGACAGAAAGTAATATTCTTTAGCAGGAAGACATTCACAGTCTAAGGTAAAAATTATTAATTATTTAAAAATTTAATCACTTACATGTATTCTGTAAATGACAATATTTTGAGCTGAATTAGCTATGTATTCATTCAATATTGAACAAGAAAAGTACAATTGAACTTTAAAATAATTTTGTGCATTAAACATGGAATATTGTTTTTACAATAAAGTCTAAGTACTGGGAAAACTCTATAAGGCCTATTGCAGTTGTGAATATAGTATAAATTAAGATAGGTTACAATATTTTATTTAGATACATTTTGAATTCCTTCTACGAAATATTATTATTACTAATTAATAAAAGATGTTATTTAAATACTCTCAAGACTTCAAGACATTTTACAAAAAGTTACAACGTTAAATGAAACAAAATTTAATTTTTCAATTTTGCTTTTTTAAACTATCCCAAAGTAGAAAAATGTAAAACCCAAATCTTTATATCTATATACTATTAAAACTCTGAGATTGTTTTTTGTTTGCTTGTCTGTAATTAAATACAGCAAAAACAGCGCATAATAGCGCCATATTTGTATTGAAATGAGAATATAAATGAGAATAGAATCAGAATAAAATAAGTTCCGTTAAAATCGGGCCACGGGTTACCGAGTTAGTGCCGTTTTTCGGGTCACTTTTATGAAAGTTTCTAGCATGAGTAATTTTACATCACACTATCGTTCACGCTCTTTACGAAACTTCATCGGGCCACGGGTTACCAAGTTATCGCCGTTTTTCGGGTCACTTTTATGAAAATTTCTAGCATGAGTAATTTTACATCACACTATCGTTCGCGCTCTTTACGAAACTTCTTCGTTCAAATCTATTTTACTGTTAATGTTCCCATCTTCATTAAAAGGCATAAGATGACAAAAACAAGATCTTGAATAATTTCTCAATAATGTGCCTTGGTTATGATAGGTAATTCGAAGAAAAAATAAAGTGTTACTATTTCCTATTTGTAGAAGGTTTAAGAGGAAAGACCACAACATAATGAACTAATTCATCACAATACCTGAAAACTCTGACTTCACTTTTTTGAGAAATGAAATGGTCTTTCCTTTTACTCCCGATCAAATATATTTTCTTGAGTTATGAATAACACGAAAGGATTGAAATATTTAATTAAATTATCTCGAAATAAACCTTCATTTCGGTGCAATATTGAAATTAGCTTGAATTCTTTATAACCTCTGAATAGTGGGTGACCCAACGGGTCACGGGTGGTCTAGTATTAATCTAATACTTCCATGAAAGTGCTTTTCAAATATAAAGTGGAAATATTTACGAACAATGATTTTAAAAAAGACTGTTCTTGATGTCTTAAACTTCCAATAAATAATTCAAAATAAAAGCACTTTAATGTCGTGATTTTAAATAACCTGGGAATAAAAGCATTAATATAAATCACAAATACGATCTTACTTTATTGAAGTTTGTTTTAAATAATATTAAAAGAAACATTTTCAAAAATATTAGATGATGCCACATTAACAGTGACGAAACATTGTTTTTAAAAGATGTATTTTTTCTATCCCATTTTAACTGTTTTAAATTTTATATGCTAGAATTTGTTTCGGAGTTCATGATAATTTTTTCTTCGTGTGCATTTCGTTGCATAACTCTGCTGTATAATAATTAAAATAACCCAATATGAAATATACGGGGCGAGCGTTAAATACACAAGCCTATTATTAAAAATACCCACGATCGAATCCCGCCCAGTACATACACAGTTCTTATCAATACTTCCCTGAAAACGGAAGCAAATTAAAGAATAAAACATAGGATATAAAGTAATTAGTACCTACTACTTAAACAAGTAACTAATTAATAATTAGACCTAACGTGATAGTATAGAGTAGTAACCATGACAACGATTTAAGTTTGTTTAATTTGTTTGATTCTAAGCACTAAGCTTCTCAGTAAGCTATCTGTGCTATCCCAATTAGCCTCACACATACCATTGAGTCATCGGGAGCAACAATGAAATATATATAATTACCAGGTTCGAATCCCTATGCTACAAAATTGCGCTTCATACTTTGGGGTTGTGCATGCGTTATCAGAGTGAGGGTCAAATCCCACTATTCGATTACAGTAGCCTAAGATTGACGGAAGGTTTTGTTCATTAGCTGTCTTCCCTCTAGTCTATTAATTCAAAATTAAGAACGGCTATTGGAGATAATCCTCGTGCAACTTTGCCGATTATTCAAAACAAATCCATTTGAAGAATTGTCTAGCTGTATTGAAGATGTTGAGTTATTACAGGATGACTTGAATCAACTGATCAGTTGGACGAACATCTGGCAAATAACCTTTAATTATGGTAAGTGCAAAGTAATGCATTTGGTATATCGTAGCATGATTTACACATTTTATGTAAATGTGTGATTGAAGAAAAGGATCTTGGCATAGTGTTGGATAAGTCACTCAAGCCATCGAAGAAGTTAAGTTGCTAGTCATAAAACTAATATAATTTTAAGGTATATTTATATACATAATGACTGCAATTCAACGGGGGTAGTTATCTCTCTATAAAACTACTATTTAGGCCTTGTATGGAATATTTTGTATATGTTTTGTCTACTTATCTAAGAAAATAATATTTTCTTATTTGAAAAGGTTCAGCAGAGGTTTTCTAGGATGATAGGTAAGATGGAAGGATTACGTTGCAATGGTAGTTTAAAATATTTTAACTTATATGATTGGAGTTAACAAGATTATCTGGGGATCGATGGGATAAGAATCTCAGATTTCTCTCTTCTATATTCTGAAAATAGTAGGATAAGAAGACACATGTTTAAGGTTAAGAAAAAGGCAGGATAGGTTCCTGTTTAGGCAGCTATATTCTTCTAAAAAGGTTACTGACTTATGGAATGAGTTACCTTGGACAATAGCAGAGGTTTGTATTTTACAGGAATTTAAGAGTGGAATCGAGTACTTCCTGGGTGAGGTGAGGTTTTTACTGTTTGCAAAGGTGTGTTTGAAAGGACAGCATGGAAGGACCAAATGGCCCCTAGTTGTCTGTAAGCTATTATGCTAAGAAATGAATAAACAATTATCAAGGTAATTTTAAAGTTTTAAAATGTATGTTTAATTGAATTGCTTACAAATATGAACTAATTTCTTGATAAAGTACTGAAAATGGAATATAAAACATATTTTATACTGTAACATCTCTTAAAAGAGTAAGTAATTCATTTTTAAATCTAATGATCTGTGTATATCACCACAATGACAAGGTATTGCGAATAGAGGAGATATCCCTTGTTGTCAAAAATTAATATAAATGTGGACTACAGTTAATTTAAAGAAAAAACCGTGGTTGATAAGAAACATATATATATATTAATTTCCCACCTACCTAGGTTATTTTATCATATTCTTTATCAGTCTAGTAATGTTCAAATTAAACCAAAAATGCATATTTTCATTGTAATTATAATAAAAATTAGAATGTTATAGCAGACTTTGTTGTTTTGCTAAACTTGAATAACAGTGAGTCGTAACCTGAAGGATATAGCCCTTCAAGTTTCCACATGATGACCTCCGTCACGAGAAACGAAATGACAAGTTTCTGCTGACAGTAATGTCTGAGGTATTCCGTACATCCGGACGGTTTCTTCCAGTTGAAGTTCGATAATATTGAAGTTCGATCGATCCGTACCATATGCATAGTTTCAAATGTGAAGGAATGCCAAAAGTTCACTAGAAAACTAAATAATGCTAGAGTAGTTTCTAAAAATAAATCTCATTAGAAGGTATTATAGTGCGCACTGTGAACCCAAGCTTGCAGAAAAATATTATTAAAATTTAAGGTACTTTAATTTAGAAAGCAACTTAAGTTAAATTATTTTTTCTTAATGCCCAGCGTTAAAACACAGGTAGCGTAATATATACATATGTGTCTAGGTATGCTAATCAAAAGAAAAGTGTTCAAATAGTAATGATGTGAAACTTCTCAGACGTCTAGGAAATATCTACCAGATTCTAGGTTTCTGAGAAATGAATTCCATAAATACAAGTTAAATATTTATGAGGCAGTAGAAGATAATCTAATAGGCTTCAGGTACACATGCTATAAATAACTAAAAATAAAAACTTCATTAGACTTGAAAATCATAATACTGAAAAGCTAGCAATCAAGAAATATGACTAGTAATGCTCAAAGGAAAACTGACATGTTGTTAAAATCTCGAAAAATAAATCCACTTTAAAAAAATGCTTACAACTATTATTTAAGATTAAGGCCCAACGATATACAATATATATATATTTCCAATGTTTTCCACAGGACTACGGATGTTGAATTAAGTTACAAAACTTTGTGAGAAGTTTATTATTATTTTCTTAATACGAATCTGAAGAAATGAAATTTCTTCTAGGCAAAAAAATAGATGAAGTTTCCTGATCAACTACATTTGTTATGTAATTTCCTTACTGGCATACCTAAATGGGACAGTGGTAAGTTTACGCACTTACAACGCTAAAATCTGGGGTTCGATTCCCCGCAGTGGACACAGCAGCTACCCCAATGTGGTTTTGCTCTAAGACAAACAATACTTTCTGGCATATATGAGGTAAATGTTTGCAACCAACAAAATGCTATGGATTTTCCGTAAATGAATATTTCATCATATCAAAATGGTTCTGTTCATAAAGTAGAATGTTCTGAAACCGGTAACTTTTTACCAAGGCGGCGTTCTCTGACATAAAACTGTCTATTCCTAAATTAATGATGTATTGTGTACAATTATAAATGATTTACGACGAACTATGTATTCCTAACATTGTTTAAAATCAAATATAAAGGTACAAAACCCTCCGATGGTTCAGCGGTAAGTTTACAGACTTACAATGTTAAAATGATGGATTCGATTCCCCGCGGTGGACAAATAGTGCATTGTGTAGTTTTACACTAAATAAACAATCGGTACAAAAACATATGTCTTTAATGTAATTTTTGAAACAGTTTAAAACGAAATTACAATCAGACACACATATGATTTATATATATTATCCTATATTTTGTTTACTGTGCCCAAAATACCATAAAACTATATTATTCCTTTATAACTATCCACTAAATTAAACGTGCTAAAATAGTTTTAATCTTATAGATTATGTTTTTCATGTTCGCATTTTGTAATACAATTCTGAGTTATTTAAAGAAAATAAATCCCCAATACTTTAGACACCAATAACTTATTTTCTTAGAAAATACTCCTTTACATCAAACACAACAAGAAGATTACACTCACGAAAAGTTGAAAGTATATGGACTTGTGGTGAACTGTTTAAACTATCTGAATCATGACAGATAACTCCGAAATACATCCCCCAGTGGCACAGCGGTATGTCTGCGGACTTACAACGCTAGAAACCGGTTTCATATACCCGTGGTGGGCAGAGCACGGATATCCAATTATGTAGCTTTGTGCTTAACTACAAACAGTCAGACAGACAAGCCGAAATATATTAATATCAATGTATATTTACTTCTCAAGTATGATTCCAAAAACACAAGTATTAATAATGAAAATGATACAAAAACTGTTATTTAAAATTATCTCACATATAGTCATTTCTACAAGAAAACAATGATCTGGCGTTCTGACTTAACTGTTGAAATAATGAGAAATCTACAACACCCTGCTCCTTAGAAACTTCATGTCATACTCTCTTCTTTGAGATATATTAGGCCATCAAGAAATTAATATCGCATTTTTTTTAGATGAAAAACCCGAACAACTTATATATCAAAACAAAACATTTATTAAATGAAATAGTCTCCATTTGTATCGATGATGCTTTTCCATCTTACAATAAGGTTGTTAATGCCCTGATTAAAGAAATCACTTGGCTTTGAAGCAGAAAACATGTCGATGTCCTTTTTAACACCTTCTACATTTGCATACGTTTTCCCATTAAGATGGTGTTCCAGGGAACGAAAAATATGGTAATCTGATGATGCCATATCTGGAGAATATGGTGGGTAAGGGAGAACTTCCCAACCCAACTCCATAATCTTGTGTTGCGTCAAACGTGCCACATTTGGATGTGCATTGTCGTGGAGAAGAAGAACACCTTTCCGATTGACGAGTGAATGGCGT
>NW_013665652.1:853527-876380 GCF_000517525.1 Limulus polyphemus | reverse complement strand
ATGCCGAATGTGTTTGTTTTTTGAATTTCGCGCAAAGCTACGCGAGAGCTATCTGCGCTAGCGTCCCTTATTTAGCAGTGTGGACTAGAGGGCAGGAAGCTAATCATCACCACCCACCGCCAACTCTTGGGCTACACTTTTACCAACGAACAGTGGGATTGACTGTCACTTTATAACGCTCCCACGGCTGAAAGGGCGAGCATGTTTGTTGGGATTCAAACCCGCGAGCATCAGATTGCGAGTCGAGCGCCCTAACCACCTGGCCATGCCGGGCCACCGAATTGTGTCTCGTCGTGTGCCATCACTATAAGGGATTAGAGTATACTAAACTTTCCACAATATATATAGGCTACACTAACGTGACATTTAGACGGTATTTTTAACTATTATACGTGGTGTGCGTTTTTTGGGGGGTGGTTAATGAAAGTGTTCCAAAACGCGACATTAATTTCTTGACGACCTAATATATATATTTAACGTTTTCTGATATTTTATTATCGTGGCTATTGAAAAAACACATTCGGAAACAAAAACACTAATGATACGTTTAGATAATCGCTGGGAAGTTTAGCCTTGTGTTTATCGTGCCGGACTATGAATCTGCGGGTTCAGCATTGCATCTCGTAACCACAAAAAGAAAAGGAAAAAAAGTGCTGTGTACTTTGGGGCTGTGGTTGCATTACAATGATGATGGTTAAATTTCGCTATTCAATCAACCATGAGTATCCCAAGATTTGGCGGTAAGTGCTATTGACTCGTTGCCTTCTAGTCTATCATTTCAAAATTAGGGACGGCTAACGCAGATAAATATCGAGTAGCTTTGCGCAAATATTCAAGGACAAACACACAATTAGTCCATCTTTTCCTATTTCTACGCTCGTATATGTTAAGAAGATTTTCAAAGATCATAAGACAAGTCTCGATACAAACCAGAACGAATCATTATTTTCTGAAGTAAAATTTTATGTTCATTCAGAGCACGGTCATCCATAAAATAATGGAAGTAAATACCTCATGATATAGTTTGCAGGCCTTCATTTTCATATGCTATAGAACTTCTGCTAATACAATCAAGAAAGCTGCTCTGCTGTAAGGCTTATCATGGATATAAAATTGGGCTTTCAAAGTCAGTACCATCTATTATACAATTTTCGCATTACCAATGTTTAAACTAATAATTCAGAGCACTGGCAAACCTTCTCAGATATTTTAGATCCAGAACATTCCCACGTTGAAACAACAAGTACTTAATATAATATAGCTACTTGACAGTACATGCGAGATCATATTTGACCAATTCTTTATACATGATACTGAAAATATACCATAGAAAATCTATTATTTTAAAAGTAGCATTAAGTACACCTGACTTCTTATCATCTTTATGACAATTCATGTTTTTCATAATTTAACACCAGTAATATGTCCATAAATAATGAAATGAAGATATCACCAGGTTAACTGTACAAAGAATTTCAGCCTTCCAAAGTAACATGAAAATGTTCATGAGAATATTGTTAAATGAACCATACTCATCATGAATAGAATAGTTGTTTTGACAGATGTGCTACGAAGTTTGACAAGAGGAAAGAACTAACATTTATTCCTTTTGCTTCTCCATCAGAGTGTTGATAAAATATGATGGCGTAAAATATTTTCTGATTTACTCTTCTGTTTCCGCAATGGTTGCTACGTAACATTGACTGTTTCTGTTATCCTGTTTCGAAGTATGGGAGCAAAAATAACTACCTCTCGACTGCCCGTTTATTTCATAATATGAAGAATACCACCAACTTCCTTGAGAGTTACTATTCCTGAAACCACAGCAGTAATATTAACAAGTATTAATTACTAATTCATTTTCTTGTGGGTTCAACGAGAATGTACGGACAGCATCAGTCACGAGCTATACTAAATGATTGTAGAGTTTTTTCTTCGATATGCTCAAATGTAAATTCATAAGTTATATTCAATGCAGCAGTGGGTTCACTGATGCAAGTAGATGGTCCTGAATTATCTGTTTTGTTCCGTTGGGTTTTGCGTTTTTTTTTGTGTTTTTTTTAATTTTGCAGGAAGTTTTTTCTCATTTTGTGTTTTCTTTAAGTTTCTTCCTTATATTGTTTTTCCAAAATGATATGATAATACTTTATTCTCAAGTTGGTTATTGTCCTTAGGCTTAACACCATCCTTGTGATAATTTTCTTTATCTTATCACCATCTATTTTTGGTATTTCTTTTTCATCAAGAAAGCCATCCAAAGTTATACCTGCAAAACAAATAAAACTGGATGTTCCTTTCTCTGGTACAGTCGTAACATTGCATCTATCATTTGTCCAATAGTGTTTTACTTGCTTTATTAAGCTGGAGGACCTTTAATGATTTCCAATACCTTAATCCTTCACTAACTATCTGTACAGGTCTAAAAGTTTTCTTAAATAAAAGACGTTTAGGCCATTCATGAGACATTTATTAAATGTCATCTATGAGTTGCATGAATTCTTCTTTATATACTTTCTCTTATTCATAAAATTATCCATAGAACTGGCATGATACTAGAAGTCATTTTCAGGCATATCAATACCTTTATTTTAAAAATCAAATGATTTGCGCACATTCTTTGATTTTATGCCATTCTCTAAATTGTTCATTCTTAGTTGGAATTTTCATTATGACTTTTACCCCTTTTGTCTTTTTCTTTTCGCACAGCAACCACATTTATCTTGTGAACTATTTTGAATATTTGGAAGAACGGGTTTTAGTTTCTGGATATTCTGTATTAGAATTATCAATATATTGTATACCATTTCTCTTCTACAGCTTTCCACTGTCTTTCTGTTTATATATATATTTCTACATTTTGCTTGTGATTTAAGTACGTTTTGCAAGAACGAGATTTATTGGTCATTAGACTATTTAATCAAAATGTAACATAAATTAGTCTTTTCGTGAGAGCATTGAGAATTGAATCGTGTCATCTGATTCTTAGATTCTGAAAGCTACCCTTATTCGTCATTGTCTTCTGATAGATAATACGTTTTGACAATTCTGTGTGGGGATTCGATCTCTTCTGTCCTTCGAAGATAGCTGCCTGTATTTGTGGCTCACTTCAATAAAATAAGGGATATTTAATAGTACCCAGAAGCTCTATCTTATCTTTTACTGTGACACATATACATGTAGACATGAAATTCTTATAAATAATTTCAAATGCCTAAATACCTAAATCTCAGATTCGTACTTTGTATTTGAAACTTTGTTTTCCAAGCAATATCAATAATATAATAGTCTGTCATCATTATGTTAACAGTGTTGAACTGTAAACATTTCAAAAGAAACTAAGACAAGAGAGTTTGGTTTTTATATAAGATAGCTTAGACCATTTAAAAACGTAACATATAAACCTTAGTTTCATTACGTTTAATTAATGGTGAAGATCCTTTCTAGTAGATTAAAATCTCCTAATAATTAAAAAAAGAGAAAAAAAAACAGTTGAGTCTTTCACATTTTCAGTCTAAAAATGTATTGACATTACTGTTCAATGTCTTATGGTTCTCATGAAAATGTTATTTATCTACTTCCTAAACATTTTTCATTGTGAAGGAAATCGACTGCAAAGTAATGAGAAAAACGTGTGATGATATTAAGATTTGTTTTCAACTTCTACCTGCAAGTTTGTCAAAATATCATTCTGTAAGTTTAATGGAAATAACTGACAAAACATTTATTTTTTAACTTGTAGTAAATCTGTTTTGCTTTTATTTGTCACGTAGCTAGAAAGTCCTAAAAGAAAAATATTTTATCAAATAAACAATGACGACGAGTGTAAGATTAACAGTATTAGCTGATATTTCAATCGTTATTTGATACACTAAAGATCATTTAGTATTTGCATTAAATTCATGTATCATTTAATATAAACATATATATATATATATCCATCATTTACAGAACCAAGCTCTCAGAGATTTATATAATATTCCTGAGCATATTTTCGTTTGCAGAGTAAGGTGTTTTTCATTAAGTAATCCATTTGATAGTTAGATGATTCTCTGAAAAATCTCCTCACAGTCGTGATGGATATTATTGTCTACAACACTCCTTCTAGCTAGCATAATCAATATGTGGAGTAAACAAACTATCATGAAATTATAAAACACAATACTTTTGACGATGTTATAATAAAATTTGTTCTTCCGAGCGTCGTTCAGATGAAGAGAAACATTAAGAACAACGATACGAATCATAAACTTTGATAAGTATGAATATCAAATTCGTAAACCTAGAAATTCGTGGTAAGTTACTTAGCAAAATATGAAGTTTGCCTCATATTTTGTTTTTACGTTATCTTCTTTATACTTTTTCTAGCTTATATGAAGAGTAATTTTTCATTGTAACAGTCATCTGGCCAAGTTATTGGATGGTATCAGTATCTATTCTGAAGCCAAAATGGCTTTCAACAAGTAAATACGTTTGGCTGATATTGTTAGTCTTGTCTGAACTGTCGTAGATAGATCGATAATATCTTACTTTGACTGACCATTACTTAAATTTTATCGAACTATAGTGTCTAGTATACTTCAGTAAAAGTTATTTATGTAAGGAATAAATAGCTAGTAATTTTTACTTGTAGTAATATAAAGGTTGTCATTTAAACTCTGCTACGTACTCCGGAACTACGACACTGCGATGATCGGCACATTTTCACAGCATTTGTTTGGTTAAGAATCGGTTTGAGAGGGAATGATCAAATAATTGTCTTCAGATGTTATCTCTAGTAAATTCCAATTATTATTATAAAAGGAACAGATAATACCTTAAAAAATCATGTCGCAAAGCAAGGAGTTATGGTTCGTCCTCTCAACATGACCAAACGCGGCAAAGTAGATCTTTCTGTTGTGAGAGACATCCTTAACAATATAGTCCCAAGAGAAAGATACATAGTCAATCTTATAAAATATTCCCTTGCTGAGTAGTTTGTCACGTTGCATAGGTAACGTTTACAGGCCTGTCAACTTTCCCGATTTCGGCGGTAGTTTCCCGATATGGGGTCTTGTTTCCCGATATCAAATTCAACAAAAATAATAGAGTCGCAAATTTCAACTTCACAGAGTGCCAACCATGATAAAGTAAACATTTACTCATTTTGTGTGATATTGTTATACTTTGTTCTGTTATACTGTATGTTCGTTGTACCACATTCCAATACATCGAGTGAAATGGCATTTTCAATGGTGAGAAAGCTCGTAACAGAGAACAGAACTGATATAGGGCATGACACAGTTAGTAAGTTTAACTCAGATTCCTCAGCCAGTAAATACAAGTCCAGCGAGCACCATTTTAAAGATGCCAAAAGTGCTACATACAAATATAACCAAGAACACTAATCAGGATACGTGTATTTTTTTCAGTTCTTACAATAAATGTATATAACGATATTAGCCGATGATTCTGATTCTCTTATTATATATGCCCACTGTGAATGAAAAAAGAAAAGAAAACATCATTTCAATCTTATAAGTGTTAATAGATGTCTGAAGTTCCCAGAATGCATAAAAGGGGACGCTACTAGTCGTTGCAGTGCCTCAACAAAAAGTCTCCCGATTTGCCACCTCTCCACGTTGACAAGTATGCGTTTATTCAAAAAAAATTTTTCATCTTAAGTTTCGCCTAAGGCTACTAAAGGGCTAACTGTGCTAACCGTTCCTAATTTTAAGTGATTGACTAGAAGAAATGCACTTCGTCAACATCACCCAACGCCAATTCTTGGGTTTCTCTTTACCAAAATGTAGTAAGATCGACCTTCACATTATAATGACCTTTGGCTGAAAGGGTGAACATGTTCGGTGACGGTTTTCGATACTGCGACTTGTAAATTGTTTAAAGAAAATATAAGCCTCTGTAACCTTTTTTTTGTTGTTGTTGTTAGTTTTATACGTTCGACGTGAAACATTGTAACTAGGATTTTATTTCTAATTTTACTTAGTTTCTTTTTTATAAATATACATAATTATTTATTTGAATATAATTATTAGAGGATAACGAATAGTAAAAATGCACTTCACACGTTCTAGTTAATTTATCTTAGATTTTGGTTGGTTATTTACTTAAATAAAGGTATTCAGGACTAGTCACAAATTGTCTTTATTACGAAAACGATATGTCAGGCCCCCGTGCTGCCCTTGAAACTACGTTCTCCATCGTCATTTGTACTCATTTTCTAATGGACATTATCATACATTATTATCAGCACCGCAATTTCCATTGCAACAAACGTGTGAGAAGAACAGCAAGGCGACAACTTAGAACACAAACAATATGTCCACAGATCCTTCAATTTACGTGAAGATCATGTTCAAGCAGACCAAATACAGAAAAGTCCATTGGGGTTTCATCGAGAGGCTTTGAGAGTATATAGTCAATGATATTTGTCTTATTCCATTTTTTTTCCTCATGGCAACAGACGTTGATTTTGAGGTGTGACTGATAGCTTATGAAACTTTTAGCTTGCAAGCCTTCGCAACAGCCACATTGTTGTTTATTACATCGTTAATGACATCAGAAGGGATGTCATCACATTGACCTTTTTTTTTTTTCAGAAGGAGTTTTCTCCTTGGTAAGCATTGTTTTTTTTCTTTGTATATAACAGTATTGCTCAAGATTGATTTAGGGTGTGGTATCGGAGACCGTTGTTGCCCTAAACGCTCTGTCGCGAAAGATTTTCTGTTTCCTCGGAGAACATTAAAGGCTCTCTTCATTGAATGTTGTATCCTTTGGCTCTACACCATTTAACAATCTTACTAAACGATTATTCTGTGACCTACTCCAGTCATAATTCTAGTCCAGCGGCATTGCTCTGTCTAATAACTAGAATTCAATCGTGTATTAGTATTGTAATTTATTTAGGAGGAACAGAAAATTATGATGATATGTTTGATACTTCATCCAGTAAGTTTCAGACAATTGACAGACAAATATCAAATGAGATTATGACTCTCACTGATTGTGGAATGGCGACTTGACATTACTGAAAGTTCACACCACCGTAAAACGTATAACCTTTGCTTGCAACATTTCACCAGCTTAACAGAACTGTTTAAAACAAGAAAAAGGGAGAGTACGGTACACTTAGACAGATGAATTGTTGGTGTTCTGTTCTTTTGGTTAATATGTACTCTGAATAAGAAATGGATTATGGATTTAGACAATACTAATAAAATTAATTAGTTTCAGAAATCATAAAATGAAAATTATATTTGAAAAGAAAATTTGATGTCAGTCTTGGGCGTATGATAGGCCTTAAAATAAACTGAAATAAATCACATGCAATAAGCATCATTTGTGTCAAATTTTATTTAGTACACATAGTTTAGTTCATGAAAAAATGTGAAACATTAGATACAAGTTACGAAATTATAATTCCTTATAAATATCTAAGGTACAGACTTTTTATGATTATTTAATTAATGACATTACTTATTTAAAAATATAACAATTTTCTGCTAGTAACTAACGGAAGAAATTATTTCTTCTTTATCTTTTTACCCATCTATCTTTTTAAGGTCTCTGTATTGATACATATATATAGATATATATGTGTGTGTGTGTGTGTGTACGTGTTTAAAATTCCAAAACACGAACTGCAAATTGAGCAGAAAAGTAAATAGAAGGCTTAGGCACACAGGCGGGAAATTGAAAATAAGAGTGGAATACCTCCACCATTACGGATATATCTAAAAATCTGACTTTATTTATTGACGTATGTACGTGAGTGTGTGTATGCGTTTCAAATATTTTGACATTTAAGCATGTTGTGTACAAAACTGTACTGATGGCACTAAGTAGTTAATTTTAATTTTTTACGTTCAATCTGATATGTAAAGATGTTATCTATGAACTTGTAAGCAGAAAACCGTTTACACTCTGTTAGAATTAAGATAGAATCATAATGCCTTTATGTAGTCCTAGTTGTTTTCCGTCCTTCTAGATCAACAGCAAATAGTACCTGAATTAGGTATTTAATATGAGGTATCAAACACTCTTTCATCCTTACATTAAAATATGTCTAATCTTGAAAAAAAGAAACTGTTCTCATGATCTATGATATCTTTTTGAGCTTCTGCGTTGGCGCGTTGTCATAGTGATGCCTAGCAAATGGAAGAGAGTGGACGTGAATGTTTCCATAGCAACCACAACTGCAGGACGAGATGCTCACGGTGAATATTTTCTAGAGTTATAAAGATGGTGCAATTTTTTGTCTTTAATTTCAAAGTGAACTAATGTAGTTTTAATTTATGTAGAATCTTATTGGAATGTCTTGTATCTAGAAATATACTGAAGTATCCAAAGAAATAGACACTAAACCACATATTTTTGTATAAAGTGTGCAAACTAGAAAAGAAAAAGAAAATAAAGAAAAACAATTTCGTGAAATCGAAATATCTGGCATTACTTATTCATATACATTTTGGAAGTTTTTACAACTAATTAAGCGAGTTTGAGACGTAAACCTAATTGAAAATTACAAAATACACGTGACTTAAGTGAATTATAAGCACAAGTATGTACCGGTAAGTTTGATATAATGCAACAACAATCGTTTAAGATAATGATCGTACTCGATAGATAAATTATATATATATATATAATGTGCATAAATAATACCCGAGGACACTACAAATATGTCAATGATCAAAGCTTTTGTTCTATTTCTAAGCTGGAAATCTTATGCAACAGAGCTGTAGTAATTAGTATTTGAAAAAAACACAGAAAGAAATTAGTGGAGTTGGGTAACAGTGGTGGAATGTATAATTTCAGAGAAAATTTTTAACCCGGAAAATTGTTTTTTTTTAAGCAAAAATCTACAACTATTATCGTTTTCGTTTTTGTTTAATAGTTTAATTTAAAAAAGAAATGTCTCCAATACTGTGAACTGAAACCTGGATCTGATTATAAATGTTTCCATACTATAATATCTTATAGAATTTTAATACGGTGTCCCAAAAACTTACTATTGAAATCGAATATATTATATATTGGAATGTGATTTTTTTTTCAGAAAATGCAAATTAGATAGAAGCAGAGTTAAAAATTTTAAATACATTTTATGAAAATACAGAAGAAACAAATAAGTTATAGGCCTGCGATGGAACAAAATATACTTTTATGAATAAAAATCTGTATTTGTAAGACAATTAACTCAGCATAACATAAACTCACAAATCAAAAAGTATAAATTACGCAAAGTAATTTATGATAAGTTAAAAAAATGACCTAAACTCAAAAATAAAATAGTTTATTACCGACGTTTCGGCTTACGACTTTTTTTTTTCAAAGTACAGCGTTTTTGTTTGGGTTGCAAGAAGAATTCCTACAACTCAAACAAAACGCTGTACTTTAAAATAGGAGTAAGCCAAAAACATTGCTAACAAACTGTCCTTTTCTGCAGTTTAAGTCAGTTTTCGACTATTATGACTTCTTTCCTTCAGTTTTCACTACGTAATGTAAATATTAATAATACTAAAGTAATTTATGACCACATAAAGTCAGGTATGATAAATCAAGTTATAATTTTTTATGAAAAAGATAAAACAAATTGGAGAAATTTATGACAAAGTAATATCAAGCAAAGTATAATCAAGGATGATAAAAATAATAAAATAAAACTTAATAAAGATGACTGCGGATAGCCTTCTTCCAGTGGCTGAACGACAAGTCCGAAGATTTATAAAGCTAAAAACCGGGTTTCGATACCCGTGTCTCCCACAGCACAGATAGCCCATTGTGTAGTTTTGTGCTTAACATGAAACAAAACAAAAACATTGTAGAAAATTAAAAAAATCAAACACACTTATGAGTAATCTAAAAAGTAGACAAACTAAAGTCTGGTATTTTAAAAGCAGTGTACCCCCCAGTGGCTCAGCGGCATGTCCGTAGACTTACAACGCTAGAAACCGAGTTTCGATACCTGTGGTTGCCAGAGCACAGATAGCTCATTGTGTAGCTTTGTACTTAACAACAACAAACAAGCAAACAAACAAAAGCATTGTACACCGAAGATTAAATCTCTGTTTTCTACTAAAAAAATCTGGCCATCTAAGATTACCATAATGTTATGAAATCAATGATAATCAAATTTATTTCGAGACTTAATTATTGTTGTGCAATTAAGATATCAAAGTTCAAATATCTATGATGTTGTGACATTCAGAAATGTATTATACGAGTTTTAAGTAATAAAATACTTGTGTTATAAAGTTCTTTATGTATGCATATATGCAAAAGTGTTATGGACTATTGTCTGTTGATAAGGAACATCGACAATATCATTGTTGTAAGGCTATTCAGTAGTTTAGTGGGAAAAATACGCTATGTCAAAATAGTAGTATCTTTCACTGTCTACTTTATAGAATCATGCTAATTGTTTGTAGACAAGCGTAGGAAACGAGCTAAACAAAATGGAATGGCCTATATATGTTTTCTAAGTTGTTTATAGAGACTCAAAGGTTAGGCATTTAGTGTACTCAAGCAGTCTTGAGAGATTTCACAAAGTGGGTGTTCGGGTGATAGAGTATCTATTGAACTAAGCTGACTTAGAGAACAATACATTCTTTTAGGACTCAGAAATTTAATTTTAAATGCATTAAAAGTACTAAGACGTTTTTAGGTAAGAATTTGTGTTAATGACACAATTTTCTGAAGAATGAAAAATGCAATTAATCCCTGTCAATTGTTTGTAATTGAGCACAAAGCTTTACAATGGGCTATCTGTGCTCTGCCCACCACGGGTATCGAAACCCGGATACCGCTATGCCACTGGGGGGCATCTCTGTCAAGTAACATGAATACAATGCATTTCTCGCAATTTTGACTATGTACAGACATATCTGTGCCTTATGATAACGTCATTATTTTTGAAGACTATGCTATTATTCCATGAAATCTTGTATGATTTGTTCTGATTGACCTTAGGCTAAGTAAAATATTATGCTTATAGGAATTATAATTTTAAAGGTAAGAATTTCAGAGTAGATAGTATGTATTTATTGTAGTTGGTTTAGAAACTAAAAAAAAAAGTTGTCAACAATGTGTGAAGTACTCTGACAGAATGGATGAATCTCAAATAAAGTTGGTAAAAGTTTAGAATTGACAACTATGACATCAGAGTTGTATTCAAGAATGATGGTTTTCCTTGTGGCCCCAGAGCATGTTGAAAGTGAGGGGTATTGGGCTGCAAATGGTGAACATATATTTACGTAAATGAAAGAAGATAGTACAAGACATTTCGACAAGTGAACTTCAGATACGTCAAAGCTGTCTGCTCCATAAACACAGTTCAATTTACAAAATGTAAGAAAATACCTTCTGTTGCTGAGATTGAGAAAAACCTCGTTGGATAGGTTCCAGACACATCAGTTAGACGAAAGATTAGCGTCTGAGGACGTATGTGAATTGAATATGTTACTAAGCAGGTTGAGATTTAAATCCATATCACATATACATCAACAATACAGTTTCTAGTACTGAGCTCGTTTCCAGCACCAAGTGGCATACAATAGTCCCAAGCAAAGATGGAGATGATAACACTAGCATTGAATTGAAAGGGAAAAAAAACTGTGCCTGAATAATATCTTATTTGTGTGTCTCACAAATGTCATCGAGTGGGTTTCCTGTAGATTACTACAGATAGCCTACCAAAAGTTGAGATAGTTGAATAGTAGATGAAGACTGACTTTGAAGGAGACTCTTAAGAAATCACGGAAATTAATTTTGGGAACCATCAATAGGTTTTATACTTTTTTCCACCTGAAATTAAACCATAAGAGTGGGTTATTCTCCCTGTTCAAGGTATGGGAATTGTTGGGTGATGATAAATATGCCAGCATACCAGCTGTGGGAGTAATCCATGTGAATATGTGGAACTCTCACTTGAAAGTACTGATAATAAGGTACTGGGTTTGTTTATTCCTTTGTCCTACTGGATGGGTTAGCACTAGACCATATAGTTCATTTTTTGAAGAGCCTTTCAGATGATAGTGACATTCATAATAAAGTTGATTTGAGATTCCTCCTGAAAACAGGATAGTTTATCCTAATGAGTTTAGATCATAATGAGGGTGGGTTGGTAAATATCTGGCCATCTGCATGAATCATGTAACATCACGAAACCAAGAAAAAATATTTATAAACAAATTCATAAAAGGACTACCAAACTAATCCCTATGTCATTACACGAGCTTGAAAGAGAAAACTAAATTTGTGTGAGGTAAGAGTTAAACCATCTTCTCCAAAAAAAGAGATTGAATCCAGTCTAAAATGAATAGATTTTGAAGATATAAATTATACATTCCAGAGCTGTTGGTTGTGTCATCTGGTTCCTGAACAGAAGCTAACACGCATTAACCACCAAATAGATTATGAATGTCATGAACTAAATCGATGTATGGGTTATAAATGGACTAAGGCAGAAATAAAACTTAGTCTTGGTCAATACAGAAACAATTATGTAACAACTAAAAGATGATGCCTCTTTATCAGCGCTTTAAGAGCATTACATGCCTATTATTAACTTCAGAGAAGAAAAAATGATAGGATATAATAGTGGTTCTGTTTTGTGTATAGAAATATGTGAGGGTAAAAGTTTACAGCAGTTAAACCTCAATTTTCTAAGGTATGGGTGACATTGACTTGATAAGGAAAGTCAGTTATCAAGATACTTAAGTGAAAGTAGGGAGAACTTTCTAAGGTTCACCGATTCAGGTAACTCCGTGAACTGCAGTAAATCTCTGTCAACAAATGATGTTGTTACATATCAATAAAAGGCATACAAAACATTGCTTGATTTCAATATCAAATAGGCACCCTTCGCGTTACTATCGTTGCAATTTAAGCTTATATTTATATGTTAGGTTGATAGATTGAAAATGAAAGTGGAGAAATTTTCTAAACGACAAGGTAGATTGCACCCGTCTAGTTTCTCTCAATACCAAGATAGCATCTTGGCTTAGATGTGATGAAGAAACAGAATACGCATATTTCATGTATGAGTGGAATGACAAATGTCACAAAAAATAAAGAATGTATTGTAAGACTCAGAGTATGGAAATGAAGGGTACAAACAGGTGAGAATATCGTGACAACGTTATTCAGACAAGCACTTATAACAAGAATGATAAAAACATAATCTGGTAAGTAATTCCACGAATTGGATCAGAGAACTGACTTATCAACTTGGACATTATCCATTTCCTTTGGTTATTTTGAACAAGAAGAAGTCTTCTCTGAAATGTTGTATTATATTTTATTTTTTAAGACTGGAAGCTTATCATTATTAATAAAATGAGTAACTTTATATTCTCCTAGCTTTTATCATATTTCAAAGCAGAGGCAGAAGAAGCTTTTCATATTAAAGCCTATTTTTTACACAATTAATGTCTTACATAAGTTAATTATGATGGTCATTAATCAATGTTATGTCTCGGTTACCTTTGAACCACTAATTGATTCTGTCCCTGCTGGGATTGGATTGAGATAAATCTTTGATTTACATGAATTTAGTGCTCGTTTTAGAGAAGACCTTTAAAATGGCACTGGTAAATTGGAATATCGTGATGAAAAGGCTGTAGGTGAAGTATCTGAAGCTACGTTGAAATACATGTGTACTCCTATGCATAAAGCTTAAGTATTTCGGTATATTTTTGGTAAAGATGATGCTTCTATTTACCCGTTAAAGTTCAAATTGTAACGGGCTAGACCCAACTAACAATAAGATAGAATATATGAAACTTTCCTGGTTCTATGTTGCAATTTCTTTGGTTTGTTGCAGAAATCTGAATCGTAACAGTTCCACTGTTAGGATTATAGGTTCGCCTGAAATGAGAGGTGCAACTACATTTTTAGAGCTATGAAACAGACTTTCATAAAGGCTCATGTTTTCTCTTATCAGTGCTATGATATAGATTATATTCTATTTACCAATACCACTGGCACAGACATCGGTACTGCATTAATTAAGGCCCAGGATAGAGAGGACTGATTGATGGCTTATGTCAGTAAAACACTAAAGTTCTCACAAAATATGGATTGTATAATAAATAAATAAAGGTTGTTGGTAGTATACACACACTTGAAAAACGAATCGTTTATTATATCTATAGATAACCACTGAAATTAATAATGGATAATGTTATCACGATATTCTCACCTATTGGTACTCTTCATTTCCATGCTCTGATTTTTTCTGAGTCTTACAATGCATTCTTTGTTTTCTGAAAACGTTTGTTAGGCTTTCACAATTATACGGTTATGATTGCTAAAAATGAAGCATTTACCACGAAGCTACAACCATATGAGTACAATAAGTGATTGTTGACATAATGGCTTAATGTATTTTGAAGATATGCCTATTTGAGCATGGTTAAGAGTAGAATATTAGAAGAAGCACGAACGCCTATTACTGGACATTAATAAAAAAAATTACAGCCTCTGACATTACAAAGATAATATGCGAACTTCCTAAATTGGCTGAAGAATTAAAAAAAATGCTTAATTAAACAATTTCAACCTCTCAGGATTCGTACACAAAAAAGAAAAGATTGACGCTTAATTCATCCAACGCATGTTGCTAAGTGAATATTACTAAAAGTCTGTGAAATCAACACTATAACGAATGAACATTGAAACTCAATGCTTCTTCACCTGGAAGAACTAGAAGGTCGAGACTGATTTCAGAAATACCACAGTAGACCAGAACTCGATCTCTTAAGAAAAATTCGACATTTCATTCAATATTTCAATACATGAAACATAACTTGGACATAATTTACTTCTCTGTAATAGCTGATGTAAAACATTACCTACAATGTCTCTTATGAGAGAGTTTTATACTTCAGTTTTCAAAGGAAATAAACTAATTAGTGATTTTCAAGAAAACCGACAATAAAAAAGATATAATAATTCGAACCTGATGATACTGTGAATATTTTTACATGTTTATTATGCTCGAGAAGACCACACCCTTACGTTTATATATGTATATTTTAGATAGATATTATATAATCGTAAGACATACAGACAGACAATTATTACGTACTAAGCTTAACCTGATTTTATAGATATTTACAGCCACAAAGTGCAGAGTGCGAATTTTGTTTCTTTTTGGTAACAAGAAACGAGACATTAATCCTCGGATGTACAGTCTGAGCACGCTCAGTACTAGGCCACGCCCGGACATTTTTTAAAGTATTCTAGATGTTTTGTGATAGAGTATTTTAAAGCTATGAAAATAATTAAAAATAGACTGTTTATATAGAACCGTATTACGGTATTAGCTTTTTAAAAGGATGTTAGTTATTTTCTTTAAATTTTCAGTTACCTAGCAAATGGGGTGATATTGATAGTTACAAAAGGGGGTCTCGAATTGAAAAACATTTGAGAACCCAGAACTAGCTTATTACATATTTCATCATTGAATAAAAACAAAAATCTCTGTACTAAACTATATTCGTGTCAAACCTGTATTGGTAAAAAAAACATGATTTTAAATTTAGTGAAAATAGTTCTTGCAAAAAAATAAAATAAAATGAAGTTAACTAGTTTTGAAATTGACTCTTCGCTACATAGAGTAGAAAACAAATCCGTAACAAACAACACACAATGGGACAATAACAATAATGTAACAAGTCAACAGCGTAACAATCAACTCACTGCACAATGAAAATAAGTGGTTCGAAAGTTTTACAATAGAAAATAAAAACACTTTAAATAAACTAAATATTATAGTTACGCATCACTATTGAAAAGCCTGATGATTGTCATTACGACACCATATGGGCATTCAACTGACGAAAACCAAATTGATGATGTATTTGTTAAGTGAGTGATAACGATGTGTAATACTGTTCTGCTAATTTTATAAATAATTCTACCTAAAGTGCTTATAAAACAGAAATAGCTTGCATAAGATGTTGCATGTATTTTATATTGCTAAATTACGATTTACAAACTTACAAATGCAGACACACCCACCATGGCTGTAACTTTTTCAAGTTGAAAGCATATTTTATCTCGTAAATAATTGAATATTTAAGTCATTCCTAATCGATTTCTTTTATAATTCTACACGTTGATTACTCTGAAACATTAACTGAAAAATGTCTAATGCAATTATAAGCAATTTCTTAAAAACGTTGATGTTGAAAACAATATTGTTTTACGTTAAATTTAAGCAGGCAGTTTTATGTAAAATTGAGTAGTCCTTAGAATTTTATTTCAATTTCATAATTCAATATTTTCAGTTGCGAAGTTAGCTAAACGCAAAGCACAATTTCATATAACATTTAACTATGAACACACAATTCACAATATACGAAAACGTAGCGGTATTCTCATAAGAAACACACCGTGAAAAATTCGACTATTGCTTTTATGTGTTATATTATACACTCTTTAATAGGTTTGTACATGAAATAATTTACTGTTTTATTTAAGGAGCCTCAATTAACTTGAAACGATTTTTTGAAATAATATTCAAGAATATCAATTGTCTTATTAACAAAAGTGTTTTGTTTCTCTCGTACTTTTTTTCTGCAAAGGTAAATTCTTATGGATAATATTCTTACTTTAAAGTGCCATAAGAAGCAAATAAATTATAGAGACAAAATACCGCAACGTTATTTAAAGAATAATTGCAAACTATAATAATACCAGAACATTGGTACTGATTGGTTTAGGATCTTATTTCGGGTCTCGTTTCTGTCCTAAATGCTCGGCTGGATGAGTGTATCCTCTCTTTTGAAAACTCCTCTTTTCGAAATGTTGTGTCCTTCAAACATAAGTTGCTTATTAATCTCGCTTTATAAATATTTTGCTTAGAAAAAGGTGATCGTTTACCCTAACAACCACCGATAAAGTTTTCAAGCCATTTTACAAGCTCGACCATTATATTACATGAACCAGGAGTCTGTAATAATGCAATCTCTCCCTTTCGTATTTGATATCAAATAAAGAAACTAACAAAAGAAAATAGAAACATAGTTTTCCCCAGTATAAGTTCAGTTCATGGATATATAAGCTTCAGAACAGAGTTTGAACTCTGTCCTTTAACATCACAATATGGCCAATAGTTTATACATTATTTTGTAAGACTTTCAAACACGATTTTTTATACACGGTCCAAATTTATAGGTTTTGTTTTCTGTTGTTGTTGTTGTTATATGTCTCGTTTAGTTTGGTTTGTTTGTTGTTAAGCGCAAAGCTACACGGTGAGCTATATGTGTTCTGCCCACCACATATATCGTTCTCACTTAAAGGAACAACTGATAGTTATGAATTTTTTTGGAATCTAAATATATATATATATAATAACTTCTATAGAACCTGTTGAGAAAGGGAAGAATATAACTGAATATAGCTCCAAATGTTTGAAATGTGTCTATATCTGAATATAAAATTATGCATTTTAAATTCTTCAGTGTTCAAGTATTAAACTATCTGATCCTTATATTACGAACATTCGGTGTTTAGGCATTGTAATCGTGCTTTATAGTCGTGAATTTATCCTTCACTTACCTACACCCATACTTATATGTATACTCTTACGTATTAATTCCTTTCACCAAATAACTAAAGTACCCTAAGAGCTACTCCTAGGGAAATAATTAAACTATTGAATATCTTTTGAGTTTTTAAATTTAACATTATATGGTGTTATAATGCACTTGTAAATATTGGTAGCCCTCAAAACTGTAAATGTGCTTACGGTTTCATCTCAGTTCCCAACACTAAGCACGTTTGTTTAAAATATAGATAAAAATATTCGCAGCGAAACATTTTCAAATATTTTACATTTGAATGTCAAGCATGCCTTTGCAATTATTGTACATTCCATACGTACATCTTAAGGATTACTGATTTTCTTGAGTGTGACATGTTTACTTAAAGTATGACATAAAATATAGCAGATTTTGTTTCTCAAATGTGAATCATAAACGACTTTTGAACCTTTCTGATCACACACACAAATACTGAACCAAACCCTTTCGACAACTCTTTCGCTCAGATTTATCGCTTTTTTTTCTTTGGTTCAAACTACATTCCGTGTAACAAGAATTTCGTTCCTTCCAGACCAGAACTTGTAGTTATCTTGTGATGTCCTCACAATTAAATTTGCTGGACTACCATCTCGCAGTTCGTGATGGCCGAAATACCTCATTAATCAGCCCTAGCCTATTTTCGGTCAAACTTAATCCTTTTAAAGGCAGTGTGAATGAGCATGGCTACTCAAGGGTCCGAGTACTTTTCTCTTCTTTCATATTTATTGTTATTTTTCGTTTTTAATTGAGGATTCGTGTTTAGTTAGGATTAATATTTAGCTCGATACTCTTTAATAGATTTGACAACTGCCTAGATGAAAAATACGTAATTACTGAAAGATGATGTATGTTGCGATGTTCACACAATGTACATAAACTACAGATATGAAAATAAACGGACAACTTTTTCAAGCGTGCTAGTATTTCCAATATTTCATCTCTGCATTTACTGTGAAATTATTACATTTTTACAACCATAATTTATCAATTACAGACATTGAAAGTTCAGATAATTTGGTAAAATGCTAAAATATAATACTGAAGTAATTCTATCAAATAAGTCACTTATTAAGTTATTTCAATCAAACATTATTATTATTACTATCCATAGAGAAGATCTACAAAGTTCCAGGTAATTTCATAAATGGGAAAACTGTTAGACACGATTTTCAAAAAGAAGTTGTGTCTCACGACTGTATATTTTAAGCATTCATTAATGTTGACCTTCACGTATTTCTCAGCATAACCCATATTTCTCATCAATAAAAGCAATAGTCGAAAGATATAATTTGAAATCCCTCTGTTATATATCTGACATTTGACCATTTTAGTCAGTCAAAAATACTAAGTTATTTTTACAGTTTTTAATAATGAAGTGCTCTAACAAGACTTGGAACATTTGGTATAAAGAAAATCAGGATATTAATCTCAGATTTTTTTTCTTTTGAGTTTACAGTATAAAAACATAGGCCTGGAACTAAATTTTCAAATTTCGGTAAATTAGCTTTAACAACAAAAAAAATGATTGTGTTATATTAAATATGTAAAATTATTTGTACATACTCTATTGATGACTAATAATACTTTTTCGAAAATACATATTTTACTGGTGATTAATATATATGCTTAGTGTTACGTCTTACGTACGTAACCGGCGACTGAGCTATACTTATAAATACATACTTTTCCGACGACTAATTCATAATTTTTCATAGGTATCATATCGAAAACTCATCTATAGTTGTTTAATGCATACATTACCGGTGTAGTACATTTAAACAAATTAAATTCTACACACAAACATACATTCATGTGCAAGTCCTTTACGGGTTAAATTTCCTAATGTTGAAAGACTATTCTAAGATATTTCTTCTTGGCAAGGTTGTGGATATTCGGTTAAAGAATACTTCAAAATAACTATTTTTGAAGTATATTGTTGTATAGGATAACCTGCTTCTGAGAAGGACTAAAAATATTATTTTCTATGTATAACACACACATGTAACAAACATGCCCAACGTTTCGACTAATATCCTTAAAGCTGACATTGAGTCACTGACAATTTTCTAATATATTTCAACAGTAGTGTCATTTTATAATTTTTTAGGGTGCGGGGGTGGAGGGGGCAAAGTTGAACCCTAGTTTCTTCAAAATACATGAACTGTTAATGACGTAGAACGTTTCGGAGTTCATACGTTTAACCGTAATAACTACGCTAGAGTCAGAGGGTTATGGGGAACAAAACAAAAACATAGAAGTCTGTACTTTGTATATATTAATAGTAGCAATTTCCCATAAACATAGCTCATTAACTAGGCATTTTACATTTCCAAAAATAAAAAGTAAAACAATTGGCGCCATTGCATCTTAATGAAATTTTCGACCATTCAGGCCACGAAAATATATATACTTGTTCATCCACTTATTGATGTTAGCCCAATTAATACATAGTGGTATTTTCATATTTGTCTTTTGGCCTGTACAGTATTTTTACACATTACTAATATGCACATATAAGTAATTTATTCACCATTGTTTCATTTATTAGAAAAAAAATATGAAGGAAATGCAATTGGTAGGAAGGCTTACTTTGTGATCGATAGATAAATTGAAAATATCTTAGTTTTATACCTTATAAAGCGAGATGGCATTCAATTTTAACATCTTATGAAAACACATGTTTAAGAGTAGTTTTAAGATTGAAAAAGTATTAAGAGCATGAGTGTATTTAATATTCATGTGTTAAAATATGTCTAAAGTACTTGTGACCAATCAAACGTGGAACATTTTAGATAAGTGTAAGTAAACGAAATTACTCTTAAAATAGGCTATCACTGTGTACAATTTTGTAAAAGAATGTTATAGAAAGAGTTTATAATCAATCTCTACCTACAGCCTAGGAATTGTTTTGCTGTTATAAGCAAGGGGCCCGGCATAGCCAGGTGGTTAAGGCACTCGACTCGCAATCTGAGGGTCGCGGGTTCGAATCCCCGTCACACCAAACATGCTCGCCCTTTCAGCCGTGGGGGCGTTATAATGTGACAGTCAATCCCACTATTCGTTGGTAAAAGAGTCGCCCAAGAGTTGGCGGTGGGTGGTGATGACCAGCTGCCTTCCCTCTAGTCTTACACTGCTAAATTAGGGACGGCTAGCGCAGATAGCCCTCGTGTAGCTTTGCGCGAAATCCAAAAAACAAACAAACAATAAGCAAGATGCCCCCTGGTGGGTCAGTGGTAAGTTTACAGATTAACAACGTCAAAATCCTGATTTGATTTCACGCGGTGGACAGAGCGCAAATAGCCCATTGTATAGCTTTGCGCTAGAAAACAAAATATTAGCAAGAGTGTTTTTTACACAACCGACTTGTAAAATGGCTAAACTATTAAACTTGAAATCAGTTTTGATAACCAGCTTCGAAACATTATTGAGCTTCGCAGGTATTATAACTATTTGCTTTTTTTAGCAGTTCACTTTTTAACTTCCCTATGACTTTTAGAAAATTACCTAGATAATATTCTCATACAAAAATTTCTCGTATACAGAGATTGATAGGAAATAATATACCACACAGCTTGTATGATATGAGCTTAGAGCTCTGGTGCCTCTACTTTTCATTGATTGAATCTGCACGAGGCAATTTTCCACACAGGTATCTTGACAAGTTAAATATTCTTAGAGAAGAAAGATCACCTACGCTCATAATTTTCTTCGTTTGTTTTTGAGAAAACTATTACGCAAAGGGTTTGAATATGTCACTACGACTTATTCACTCAAAATTAATCATATCGGCGCACTTACAATATCCAGCTATGTACGAAAACCTAGTTACAGAATCTAACTTCTTCTTTTATTACAAATTCTCCTTTTACTATGCACACGAGGCCCGGCATGGCCAGTTGGTTAAGGCGCTCGATTCACAATCTGCGGGTCGCGGGTTTGAATCTCCGTCCCACTAAACGGTGCTCGCCCTTTCAGCCGTGGGAGCGTTATAATGTTACGGTCAATCCCACTATTCGTTGGTAAAAGAGTAGCCCAAGAGTTGGCGGTAGGTGGTGATGACTAGCTGCCTTCCCTCTAGTCTTACACTGCAAAGTTAGGGACGGCTAGCACAGTTAGCCCTCGTGTAGCTTTGCGCAAAGTTCAAAACAAACAAACAAACTATGCATACGGTACATTCATTTTAGTATACATAGTTTGGTAGAATTAAAATAGCGTATAAATCTCGCTGTACTTCCTCTGTTCTTTAAACATTGAAGTTGTGTAATGAACAAAATATCACAGAATGATATCGAAAACTTGCTCTCGTATACTTATTAATTTTATCTTGTAAGGGGAATAAGCACTTTACCTGCTAGTTTTTCATAGAATTGTAGTACATTGTTCGTATTTCTGTTTACGAATATAGAAGCTCTTTGGCTTGAGATTTCAAGCTGAACTTTTTCTTATTTTTATTAAGCTTGGTCAGTTTTTCATCAGACTAGTTTTTTATTTTTTTAATAGCACGATATAAATTCACTGAATACTGATATCATCGAAAACTATTTGTTTGTTTTCTGTAATCTGATTTACGGCACATTTCAATCTGGAATATTAAAGTTTAATATATACACACAGAAATATTGTATTCTATTTATTTATGGCAAGCTACTATGGATATCTGCCGATGTCCCCAATTTTGAACTACTGACCAAAGGTAAAGCAGCCAGTTAGAAGCACCTTGCCATCGACAATAAGGTGTTCACTGTCACTCCTATAATGCACCCACACCTTAAAATGAGCGAAATATTATGATGTCACAAGTTTTCAAACCCGGTTTCTGGGTCCGAAATCCATAAATTTACCAAAGGCTCAACCCAGGCCACTCATAGAATTATAAACATTTTGTGCTTCTTCCAGAGGTTTTCCTTGTAATTTTTAGACAACTCTTTGAAGTTTCAGGTTTATAGAGAATCTGGAATGAAACTTAACTATAATAATACATTTATCTAGGCCTCAGTTTAGTTTCTCCGTAGACGTAAAAATAAAATTTCATTATAAGAAAAATAACAGCATATGAACACAATGCTTTACTGACTTTACAAAAACTATTATTCTCTTCTGAGAACAAATGCATGCAAATTTACTGAATCCGGTTTGCTGATTATATTTCATAATGTGAGAAAATTGGGATCGTGAACTTGTTTGTTTGTAGTTAAGCTCAAAGCTACACAATGGGCTATCTGTGCTCTGCCTACCACGGGTATCGAAACCCGATTTCTACCGATG
>NW_013665652.1:849998-852527 GCF_000517525.1 Limulus polyphemus | reverse complement strand
AACTTGTTTGTTTGTAGTTAAGCTCAAAGCTACACAATGGGCTATCTGTGCTCTGCCTACCACGGGTATCGAAACCCGATTTCTACCGATGTAATTCCGCAGGCATACCGCTGTTCCACTGGGGGGCAGGATTATGGGAATTGCTCACGAATTTAAATAATAAACCCAGATTAAAAACAGCAAACGCATTACAAAAAGAACTTACTGATTTATTACAGTGATCTTTCGCTTCTTTGAAATAGATTATCAACCTAATTTCCTGCCTTATCGAAAGCTATGCTTTGGCTTGTGCCTTCACGTATCACTAGCTGATTTCACAACTTTGATGATGAAGTTGAAGTTCACCACGAAATTAAGTTTTGATTATTATAAGTTTAAGATAAAGACATTCTAACAGTTAATGAAACTTGGTTCTAAATTGGTGGAAGGATTGTATGGAAATGAAGACACAAAAATTCTCTGGTCACTAAGATTCAAACGATATAAATTTTTCAAAACAGCTTTTCAAATATATTGCAGCTTGAACCAACTTTAGAAATACAGTTCATTACATAAAACAAACAGCTGGTTTGGTGCTCCAAATTAAATAACACGAGTGACTGTTTGTTAGTTAGTAAGTGGCTATCATAAAAACGTACATTTCCCTGATTATTACTAAAACTCGAAAAGCATAAGTACCAGATAAGAATTACAAACGTAATTTTCCTAGTCTATTATAATAAGAGAAGAACAGGTCGATTAGTCTAAATATTTATACTGCTCGGAACGTTATAATTTATAAATACCATTCCTTACTCACATGGTTAAAAAAATCAAAACATTTTCAAACTTTCAATTTACTTTTGAAACATCTAGTCTGACAAAGTTTAGACGACTTTTATTTTAGAAAGCAAAATGTATGAGCTAATGGTAGTTATAGGTACTACAAAAGTATATAAGCCTTTCGTGATTTTATTTTTCAGATGTAACTTGGAATACAAAACTGAGATTTGGAGCAAGTTATCACTTTCCTTCAATAAAAAAAAAAACAGATAAGTATTCTATCTAAAGCCAATGGACATTTTCTTACTATTTTGGTTTGAAAAACAAGCTTTCTTAAGGTAGAAACATTACAAATAATATTGTTATATTCATTCTGAAAAGCTACATAGTGGACTATATCCACTCTATCTACCTCAGGGAATGAAGCCCCGGATTTTAGTGTTGTAAATTCGTAACCTTACCGTCGACCCACCGGAGAATATTTTTATAAGGATTCTGTATAATTGCACAATTGCACCCTGCTTAATGTGTCACATGGATACAATTAATATTATGATATACAAAAATATTTAACAGTTTATTTTGAAAACTGAAAAAATTTTCTTAAAACAGACATGGTATTAGCAAGAGGTCTAATTGTGACAGGCTGATCTAAAAGGAAGTTAGAGCCAGGAACTACCACAAAGTTAATATTATTCCAAAGATGGTTAATTTTTCTAATACAGTTATCCAACCTCATAATCTTCAGACACTTACAAAGGGTAAGAAATATAACAAATTAGATTTAGTACATTGCTTCGTTACCCTTGGTGAAATTTTAGGATGAAACAAAAGGCAACTAAATGAAACTTAAAAAGTGGAAACAAAATTGAAACTGCTTTTTTTTTGCGATAATACACAATTTATATTTCTAAGGAACCAACAATTTTCTTTCTGCTTCATCATCTCCAAATTATCCTATTTTGCAAATACCTTCATTAAAAAGATATACAGTTGCTCACATACGTTTAGTCAAACTGTATAATGATCTTCATCTGTCTCAAGCGCAAAATAAATGTGCACATGTTTTGTCCTGAGCAGCATATAGTACCATTTATACTACATATTTAATTACTAGGAACGGATTACTATTATTAACATATTTATTGCATTTTCTATAAAATTATTATACAGACAAAATAAATTAGAAACTATATTGTTTAACCATATCTTAATTGAACATTTTCTTGGCCCATTTTTAATATTTTCTTGGGTCTGTTTGGCATCTTATCAATGTATTTCTTGCATAATACTTTTTCGTGCTTCCCCAGTCATGCGTTTTGTTATGCTTGTTTTTTGCCGGTTGTTTTACCTTAATATTCAAATTCAACTCCTGCCGCATACGTTCTAATGGGCTTAGGTCACTGGGTTTGGCTGGCCATTCAAGTCTTCTTTTTTCTTCTTAAAAACTCCTTTACAACTTTAAAAGTGTGGTTTTGATCACCGTATTCTTCAAACATCATTCACGACAACAGTGCTCCTTACCACATAGTATCACTTTCTGCCCTGAACTTTCTCAATATAGCCAATGATCTTTAATGTCGTCCGTAAAACAAATAACCTACAACCCCCCCCCCCAAAAAAAAAAACACATAAAAGTTTAAGATTGGGTTGTTAACATGCAGCAGGATGTTTTCTTCTCGGTTTTCCACAAACGCAAGTTTTACTATCTGAACACAAAATGTTTACTATTGTCTTATCGATAGATGAAACTTTACGCCTACAGGC
>NW_013665652.1:841145-849462 GCF_000517525.1 Limulus polyphemus | reverse complement strand
AGTGTTAAATATGTATTGCGAAACTCCCACCTATTCTCCAAAGTTGTAGAAGATTTTCGAGAATAAGAATCAATAATATGTGTGTACGTAAACGGTTAAATGTAGCTCAGTATTGTTACGTAAAACTGAAATTTTTAGAAAGTCTCCACACGCCTATAAATATAACCAACACGACTCGCCAAAAGAAAGACTATCTATTACTAGTTTGCTATATCTGAAGCGTTATAGCGCTTATAACGCTTCAGATATTTGAACAGCAGAACTTACAAAAATCGAACATAACAACTCATTTATCTCCAGTGGATTCCCATCGGACATTAGTAATTTTACGAAAACATTATATAAATTCATCCGTGGAAAACTCGACGTGTGTGGCCGATAAATAACGAAGGACAAAGCTAGCTAGCTTCCCGTTAAGCGAATCGTACCTACATCAACTCATAATTAACTCGCTCATCATAAACCTTCAATAAGATATCAAGGATGTTCCAGACTAGAAAGAAGACTTTATATTGTTTGTAAGTTTGTGAAACTTTTGTTTATAAATCATTGTTTGTAATAGCTATTTGTAATAATTGTTATTGTAAATTCTACTGTTGTGTGTGTATTAAAACGTATTTGTGTTAAAAAAGAAAACTGTGTATCAATTTTGTTGGCAAATATTACAAACTGACTATATATTGGCATTTATTTAAATACTAAATCTAAAGTACAATTTAACTACTAAATTTAAATTATCAGTTAACTTAATTTCAGGCTATTTTAAATTCTAATACCTAACAGTATTCTTAAGTTGTTTGCTAATTGCAGTGATCGTGATATATCTGCCCTTCTTATTCCTCATAATCAGATGGTCCCACCCCCTCATCTGTGATTTTTTTGTCTACCAGTTCCTCTTTTTTTTTTTTGTTTAGCAACCATTTCACCGGTTAGAAACTTCTTTACAATATATTAAATAGTGTAATATGTCAGCTTCAGCTATTTTTCTAAAGTATTTTCGTCTGCTATAATTATCAAATACAGATTTCCTAAGACCAGAAGACAACTCCTTATTCTCAGCCAAGTTGGTTTACTTTTTTTTCATTTTTGGAATAAGCAGTGAGTGGCTAGGATTGTTTCTATACAAACTAGACAACTGTTTCAAAGCAGTTAGCTTCTGAATATTTTCTACAGGTTTATTTCCTTAATAATTAAATTATTTCTGATGAGCGAATACATAGCTCACTCTTTAAAATTGATACAAAATTATGGTGTCCAAACACTTTGGTGATCCTCCTTCATGTGGTCTTTTTAACAACTGTCCGTGGTAATTGATAATTAACTATTGTTACATCAAATTTGTAAGTCAAAAATTCAGATATCGTTCTATTCACTAATTGTTGAGTCAGTAAGCTCCCGTTCCCTGCTATTTTATTGTAATAACACGTAAAAATATAGACACTGAACACTTGGCTAAATACTTATATGAGCTACTGTAACAAAATAAAACTAAATGATTTAGTGTTCATAATGAACATGTAGTTTTGAGTAAGCAAATCTACGTGCAATACAAGTTAACTTGCACTGCAAACTTGTCTCCTTCTAGCAAATTATTATGCAGAATAATATCTTGTCTGTGACGGTAAAAATATAAAAAAGTTGAGTTGCTGCAAAACGTTGCTTTTCTTTTCTAAACTGCAACTGTTTAAGATGAGGTTAAAAAAACCTTTCATAATGTCAATAAATAATTTTATAATATTAATGCAAAATCTCACAAATCATAAGGACATCAGCCAGGGAACAAGGA
Organism: Limulus polyphemus; assembly: GCF_000517525.1. Lineage (NCBI taxonomy): Eukaryota > Metazoa > Arthropoda > Merostomata > Xiphosura > Limulidae > Limulus > Limulus polyphemus. The sequence continues at coordinate 847,676 of NW_013665652.1, read as the reverse complement.
TTATGCAGGATCAGTGTACAAGTTATACAAAATATGTTATCAAAGGTCAAGAAGATCCTAAATATGTAATGAAGACGGTGCAAAGCAATGCTACAAACAACTGAAAATAATTTCGGGTGCTAAGTTTTATCCGTTATAGCACTTATAATGAACAGATATTAGTAACTACACTGCTACCTTATAATACACTCATTAATATATATATATATATATATATATTTGTTTTTGTTTTATCAAACTTATGACACAACTTATAGATATACATATATATGTATATATAACATTGATATAGGAAAACGATATGTCAATGCATATTTGCATTATATCTGTAAGACTAGATTTACATGAGGTTTCCGAGTATCTTACTTAACTGGATTCACATCCTAGCATGATATCATATATATACATTGGTGGGTGTTTTAAAGTTGATGTACTTAGTTAATAATTGATTGTCACGATAGATCTACGGTTTTCAATTGCCAGTTAAACTAAAAATGATATAAACTGATGTTATTATCTTTAAAAAAGCGTGCACAATAAAAGAAATGATATACGCCCGGGCCTTCCCAGCGAACTCATCGTTTCCAACCAGACGAACTCCAGACATCACCAGACATGATCAATCGATAAAACTATCTAACATAAATGGCGTATTCTCCTAAGCCATTACTGGTACCTGGACGTTCTATTAAGGTATTTACGCCACCTGGAAATGACTTAAAGAAATAACTATAGTAAAATTATGTAAATATATGTTTAGAAGAAAATCTTTCAAAATAAATACCTTCTCATTTTTAAGTAGTGTTAAAAAAAACATGCAAAATTAAAAAAAAATCAGTGTATATACAAGTATCAAACGAATCTATTGTAAATAGTAAATAACATATAATTTAAATGAGGGACACAGCTACAACTTTCTACTTATGGTTACGTATTTCTCTTTGATAAAATTCAATTTTCACAGATTTAAAACAACTCTTCCGAAGTATTGTTTGTTTTGAATTTCTCGCAGAGCTACATGAGGGCTATTTGCGCTAGCCGTCCCTAATTTAGCAGTGTAAGACTAGAGGGAAGGCAGCTAGTCATCACCACCCACCGCCAACTCTTGGGCTACTCTTTTACAAACGAATAGTGGGATTGACCGTCACATCATAATACCCCCACGGCTGAAAGGGCGAGCATGTTTGGTGTGACGGAGATTCGAACCCGCGACCCTCAGATTGCGAGTCGATTGCCTTAACCACCTGGCCATGCCGGGCCGGACCCGTAGATTACGAGTTGAGCGCCCTAACCACTTGGCGATGCCGGGCCCTTTTGTATTGCTAACTATAATGAGAAAATAATCATTAAAAATTCGATGTTATACTTCTTGGTTTTCTTCATACAGTACGAACACAAAATTACAGAAAATTCCTCAAAACCATGCAGATGTTTATCAGATAATATGAGATACATTATCAGTCACGTCAAATGTGTTTTCACTAATAACAGTCGAGCAGTTTTAGGCTATATTTCTTGTAGTGAATATCCACAATAATGGGTAGTTAATATAATGTTGATAGTTTTTCTTTGAAGATAATTTATCTCTTTCTATTTTTAACTCGACAAATTTTTAACACTATATGATGATTATAAGTAAAATAATATAGTGTTATAATAAATAAGGTACTTTTAGTATTAGTTTCAACGTTACAATGGACCTTACAGTCATCTGGTTAGCGGAAATTTTTCGTTTTGATATTATTTCTAAATTCAAAGTATGATTTTTGCAGATGGTTTGTGTAAAGTACCATTGCATCGAATCGTTTACTTGTAATATCATAAAACAATTGATGTCTAAGGATGGAAGAATCTACATGAAGTTCATTTTAAATAAAACTGTTCTTGAAATTTGCAATCGGGTTTAACGGGAGTTTCTTTTGAATCATGTATACCGATAACAGCCATATGGACCACATATGCTTTTTAAAATATATTTTTCTAAGTTATTTAATTAACCAAAATACTTGTAGGACCACAACTTTGTTGATTATATGGGGTTTCTAAACAACGATTAACAACACCAACTTTTTCTTGGTCAGTTCTTTACTCTGAATGTTGTAACAGGCAGAAACATAAAATTATTCAATATGATACTACGCGTGTAACTCACACTAAACAGTGTAAAAAAACAGGTTGAAAAATTGAGGGTTAAAGTCAATGTATAGATTTATATTTCTGCAAGATCATTTTTGTTTGAAAAAAGTTTGCATGGTGTGAATAAATGACCCTGAATAACACTGTAATTAAAATAAGTACTTGAACCTTTTTAATTACAAAAGCGTTTATTTATATATATATTTTTTAAATCGCGCCTTTGAATTATAGACGCGATGTCAGTACGAATTATATGCAATCATCAACTTCAACTTCTTGATGCTTTTTGTAAAAATAAAACAAAAAATAAAAGTCCATATAATTAATATATGCCTTTAACTCTGTCATATATTACAAAATGCCGACGTTTGTTGCCCTTTCCTTTCTTTAAAAAAAAAGAGCAGAAAACTAAATAATATTAAATCATGCAAGTTGTAATGAATTACTTATTTTGTTTATATATTTACTTCTCAAAAAATAAAACTCTAAAATAAATTAGATTAAAAAATATTTAATACTTAGATTAATAGTATAGCTTCGTATATTTCAATTATAGAATTCAGTCGCTTACACCTATCGACGTTTTGGTGTAAGTTTACTACATATTATCTTAATACAAGGGTAATCGTCCTTTGGCTTTTCTTTTTTGTGGTACAAGGCATTCTAATTTAAAATCTTTATTATTTCTAATAAAATAATACACACACACACACATATAAATAAACATCATTTAGAGAAAATCAGCGTTGTCCAACCTAAAAGCACTTAAAGATGCTTAAAACTTGGTAATACACAAAGAAAACCTGGAGAATGCAGTTTTATGTGAATGGTTCTTCGTTTTCCAAGATATCGAATGAACACTGTACTATAATCATACAATAATATTTTTTTTAAAGAAATAATAATACTTAAGTATCTAACTATAAAATGGACAACTCTTATCTCCATTGTTAAACGGTGGATGTTATCGGAAGAAAAGTTCTCTTTACTACAGATAAAAACTCTCAAACAACAAAGCATGAATGTAAGGAGGCAACACTCTTGATACATAAAATAGATAATACAGCAAGTTGGCGATAATACTTTAGAAAATATCCAGTTTTCGCCACAAATGCTGCGGTAAGTAATTGGTAAAACAATAATATATAATCACCTACCTTTATGTCCTTATGTGAATAGACAAGAAAAATTATTTTCTTTTATAAAAGTAATCTTGGAAATAAAAAGCATAGGTTATACGTTTTAACAGTCTATAACGAAATGGAACATGGCTGAGAGTGTGTTTATTTTGGCGCAAAGCTTCACAATAAGCTATATGCGCTGTGTCCACCACAGGGAATCGAGACCCGGATTGTAGCGTTGTATTACCGTAAGCTTAACGATGACCTACTGGTAAAACTATTGAGAGAGGCATGTCATTTTCAACAAAGCAAAGCCTTGCGGCTGATAACATCATGTAGTATGCTAAAGATTTCTAGCCACAAGAATAGATTTATGGTGGAAATGAATTATGAAACCATATTCAACTTTCAAGTAATATAACGTCCCACACACTATTAACAAGTTTCATATTATGTGTTATGTTCTAAAATTATATCAAAGAAGATAAAAATATGTTTACTTATTCTGGTGTTTAACGTGTCCACATAGCATATAAAGTCGGAATTAAATAAAATCGTGATATAATTAAATCGTATGTTTCATAAGTAGGTAATTTTTTCAGTTTTCTTATAATCTTTCACATTCAGTTACTGCAAGTTCTTACTTGGAACACGTTTCTTTTCCTCCGTCTCATATTATTAAATCCATAAAAACATAAAATAGTAAAACCTAACTGTCGGTGTTTAACAAACGGGAAATATAGTAATAGGAAAATATTTGATAAGCGACTTCAACAAAAGCTAAATTCTAATGTAGTATTTATGCCAAGAACATTCCTGAATTTATAATAATAGCTTACTTTAGTAAAATCAAACGTATAGCAGCGGAGAAAGTATTTGTTACTTCAGAGTTTTACAGAGTTCCAAAAACGTATATGTATAACGCTAGCCTTGCCCAATCAGTCAAAAAATGACGGGTTAGAACTTTGTAAAAAAAATCCTCTCAGAAAGTATATAAATTCCACTTTTTCATATCGTCTTACGTTTAAGTTTATGCGTATACTTAGATTTACGTAAACATTTTGAAGTTCTTGGCGAATTAAAGAAATAAATAAGTTAGAGGTTAGTGACCATAATTCATATGTTTTTCGGGAAGTTTTTCAGTTTTATTATTACTTTTTTGGATAAAACATATTTTTTCTCCCAAATGCATTGCCATTAATTAGTCTTAGCTATGATAATACTTGAACTTGATTTTTGGATACAGAATTTGTATCATAAACTTTAGGCCTGTTGGTTTTGAGTACTTCATCTAATTTCAGCGTTTAAACCGTAATTTTTAGGTTATGTGACGTAATTATACAAGCCAGTCCTCGTGAACATTCAAGGTATTATATATACATACTTAAGACAACAATTTCAGACGAACGGAGCGTTACCAAAAGACAACTGGTTTATATATATATATACTAGTTTATATAACTGCTGTATATATAACAACCAAAGATAATAACCACGATCTTCATGTGACTGACAACAATGAACTACACCAGTTACTGATTTTATCTAAAACACAAGCAAGTTAATTAATCAATAGAGGATTATTGTGGATATTTTTAAATGAAACCGATAATTGGTCAATTCTGTGTTTCTGAGGGAAAAAAAAGGTTTATTCTTGTATAGAGTTACGATTGATTTTTGAAAACCATGTGTCTCAAGATCCTGAATGACATATTCAGAAGGAGACCCAATACATTTTACAAGTGATAATGAGATTTTGGAAAGTACCAGATGCCAGAAAACGATTCTACAGTTTATTGGACGAAGATAAAAAGAGGGTTTAGGAATAGATGTTGGTGGCGATCGCCAGTATTTCCTACCCTGTATGGCTAAATTAAATTAATTCAACATAAGTTTGTTATATTACACAGAATTTCAGAGTAAGTTTATGACATAATGCACTTTCATAGTTATCTAAACACAGCACAGTTGCCTGAAATGACGATGTGTGATATCACATAATGTTTTCCATAAAATTATTGAAATTCACGTTAGGTATGACGTTTTAGAAAATGATGTCTTTCCATAATTATGCACCTTCATTATTTTGAAGTAATGTGTATATATATACACGCACACACAAACTCATATTGTGAACGTTATAATTCGTGTTCCAAATACCATAGTCAAACTTCATACAGACTTTAAAATTTCAACGTAGAAGAAAGAAGCATGTCAAATAACTATAAAAATCATCATCTTCAACACGATTCGATCCATGTTTTGGACCAGGAAGGGTCAGGTTCTGCGTAGATCTAACCTATAAAAAAAAACATTATGTACCTTCTAAATTGAATACCCGCCACTGGCTCAGCGGTAAGTCTAAGGATTTATAAGCGCTAAAGATCGGGTTTTGATACCTCAGGTGGGAAGAGCAGAGCACAGACTATTATATAGCTTTCCGCTTAACAACAAACAAATCTAAACGTTATATTTCACTTGATCCATTTTCAGGTAAGTTTCGATTAAGAAAAAACAAAAACATTCAATAGAGTTTAATTTATACGACTCTCAAACTGAGGGCACAATGTGTTTATGGAGTTATCGAACAGAAAATATAATATAATTGTTTCACCAGTTCAACTTGCTAATGTGCGAGCGCTTAATTAATTCAATCTATGTAATTAAAAAAGTAACATGTGTGCATGCGTGCGATACTTTTGAAACAACATTAAATTATGCAAAAATGAAATTAGGAGAAGAGATGTACGGACGACGTCACCATATGCGTAAGGGATAGGTATTTGGGAAATGACTTTGTCATTCCTCGGAGCCCCATCTCAGACAGCAGTGTTTATGTATTAAGGTTTTGTGTGTATACTTTTTTCTTTATAGACACTTAAGAGTACCGGTACCCTCACCCTGTTGAATTTGAATACTTGAAAGCGTTACTAGATCTAATGTCTCTTATTAGATAAGTCGATGGGTTTGTCATTTTTGATCACACCAAAGTGTCTTCTGTACTAGAGGTGTTTGGTGAGTATCACATGTTGTGGAATAGCTTTAAACGCACTTAGATGTAACGTCACAGTCATTGATACGCCCCGCATGGCCACCAGATTTGTCCAGAACTTTACGTACCTAAGGCAAGTCATTTAAAGATTGTAATTATATTAAGTACACAACACTACTTTCACATTTTATAAACTCCGTGCAGGCCCGGCATGGCCAGGTGGTTAGGGCGCTCGACTCGCAATCTGCGGGTCGCGGGTTCGAATCCCCGTCACACCAAACG